>NC_052351.1:19238880-19249366 GCF_009727055.1 Benincasa hispida
ATGAACTAATAGGGTTTATTATTAGTCAACCCGAATTTTTGGGTTGGTCCACAAAATTCTTCCAACCCGACCCAGCTCGGACCATGTACACCCCTAACATTTACCCCCCTCTTTTTGGTCTTCTCCTCTTTTATACCACTAATCATCTAATTTAAACATCTTAGTCAATTAAAAAAGAATCTTACATCTAAGAGGATTCCACATTAAAAAAAAATAAAAAATACTAAGGAACCTCATACTCTTTATAAGATAAATGGACTACTTCTCTCATTGTCAATTAGTTTTTAGATGGAATCTTATGTATCTAAAATGGTATCATAGCTCAAAAAGTCTTAACAAGTTCTCAATCTAAAAACAAAAAATTGGAATTCGATCAAAGAATGATGAATCCAAAGAGACACTACCTTGAGGAGGCATATTGAGGATCTCATATTGAGGAAATCATTCGAAGAGATACCATCTTGAGAAAACATGTCGAATATTCCTCATTAAAAAAAATCAAGGACTCACATTGTTTGTTGGGTTGTTGAATTAATTTCAGGCCCAAAATAAGTTGGAGAAGTCTAATCCAATTAATTGAGAATGGTTGGTAAAATAAAAGATAGGGAAGAGACCACGTTGACAAGCTGAATGATGGATACACGTGAAGGAAACCCTTCATTTCTTCTGCCGAGTAGGTAAAGTGATCAGGTGAGAAATTAATTTTGTAAAAAATCCTCTCTCTCTAAACCAAGATCTAGAAATTCCTCTTAACTCTCTCTAACTTTCTCTAACTCTCTTTACATTTCTTGTGATTTTGCTAGGTAAAAACTGAAGATTTATAACATGCAACCAACGAAGAAGAAGGATAAGAAGAAGATGAACACTGTGATATACGTGGTTCGGCCAGAAATGCCTACATTCATGGGGAGGGAAGTTGATTTCTTTATTAAGAGCTAAAAGAAGATAAGTCTTTCTTTTACAGATTTTTCTTTTAAATTTTCATCAATACAGAATAGAGAAACAACTATGTATTTATGGTGTATGGACTGTTACATGTTGTTTTGAAATCCATTTTAAGGAAATATTGACCGTTGAGATCAAACTTTTCAATTTTCCACCTTGATCTTAATGCATGTATCTCTCCCTTCGAGATCTAATGGTTTTCTATCATTTTTCAAGTAAGCTGAAGTCGATTAGCTCAAGATACTTAAGGAGACTGGGCTTAGAGACAGACTTTGTAAGCATGTCAACATCATTCTTTGTGGTATGAACCTTTAACACTCCAATTTCACTTTGTTCTATTATGTCCCTTACGAAATGAGACTTGATGTCTATGTGTTTAGTCCTTGAGTGATATTATGGATTTTTAGAAAGATAGATAGCGCTTTGGTTATCATAGTAGATTTTAACTACTATTTATAACATACCAAATTCTGCCATCAAGCCCTTTAACCACAACCCCTCTTTAATTGCTTTTGCGAGTACCTTACATTCTGCATCTGTTGTAGATAAAGTTGTTATTGACTGTGAATTTTCTTTCCAACTTAGCAAATTAGGGCCATATAGGAATAAGTAGCCTGATAGGGATCTTCTTTTGTCTAAATCCCCTGCAAAGTCAGAGTCAACATAGCCATACAACTCTAGTTCTGTCTCTTGTGTGCTCTAGTAGGTTAACTTTGCATTCTTATACTAAATTAGATACCTAAGTATCCATTTAGTAGCCTCCTAATGTCTTTTGTTAGGGTTAGACATATATCTACTCATTAAACTAGCACAGTAGAAGAAGTCAAGCCTTGTCGAGATCAATAAGCACATTAAACTGCCCACTGTTTGACTATATGGCACTATTTGCATCTATTTTAGGTGTTCAATGTCTATTTCTGTAGGTGAATTTTCCCATGATAGTTTGAAATGATGTGCAATAGGGATAGTCACTGGCTTGGCATTAGATAGCTTGAACCTTTTGACTATCTTATCATAGTAGCTTGCTTGGCTTATACTTAGAGTGGAGGGCTTTCAATCTCTTATGATTTTAATCCCTAGGATCTTTCTTGACTGACTCATTCTCTCTTTAGGAGATCTTTGACATGTGTTAAATCTTCTTTTGAACTCCCTGCTAACAACATGTCATTAACATAGAGAAGTAGATATACCTTGTTCTTGTAGGAAATTGAATTAACATAGGTACATATATCATAGGTACTCCTTTGGAGCTCTCTATATAGTCATTGAACCTTTTGTACCAGCATCTAGGGGATTACTTAAGTCCATAGATAGACTTGCTAGAAGACAATAGAGGTTCTTTTCCCTCTTTTCTTCAAATTCCTTAGGTTGCACCATATATAGTCTCATCGAGATGTCCATATAGGAAGGCAGTCTTGACATATAGTTGGTCTAATTCTAGGTTATTCTAATCAACCAATGACAATAGAAGTATGGTAGAGATCTGCTTTATAGTTGGTGAGAGAATCTTTGTGTCATCAATGCCTTCTCTCTGTATAAATCCCTTAGCTACTAGTCTTGCCTTATATCTAGGCTTTTGATCGGTATTAGTTCCCTTCTTTAGCTTATAGATCTATTTAGATGCTATTGGCTTGCATCCTTTAGGAAGAGAAGCTAGGGTCCATGTGTTATTTACATTTAGTGATTGTATTTTCTCACACATAGCTTCAATCCAACTTCTAGTTGTTGGGGTTGATGCTCTAAATCTCGTAAAATCCTATAGTTTGTAATTGTAATGTATAAACATTTTATTTATATAATAAAATATGTGATGTTTTATTTCAAAATCAGTTGCATTAACCACAAACCAATAAATTAACATCAAAGGTTATCTTTGTAGCTTAAACATGTACATAGAGACATATAGGTGGATCATGTTTAAACCTAAATGGTTTGTAGTAGATGGATAAGGCTGGATACCTTATCTTGATGACACTATGAGTATGACTCGCTTTATAGATGTTATAATCGTTGCAAAGTGCTACAGATAATCTGATCCTAATCATTCATGTGGAGACATGTGAGTGGAGATATTTTATACAAAGGAGTTTGTATAAGACCGGACCATAAAATGTTTAGTCTCATTATATAACGTCGTTCATAATAGAGACTTTCATTTCACCAAGATCACCATAGGTAACATGACTTGAATCCTGAGTGAGTTGTGAACTCCTGCCTATGAAGACGGTCTTTTGATTTGTATGGGTGAAAGTGGCCAGATCGCTGACTCAAAAAGTCTACCATTTTAGGGATTCATCTGGTTGTGGAGCTGGGAACACAGCTACACAAGAAGGAATCCACTTCTTCCCCAATGTTGGGGCAAGTAGATATATTGCTCCCTTAATGGATGATTCTAAGGCTTGAACAATGTGGTGCCACACCCTCTCCTGGCCTAAGAGGGGTTTAGTCATAGTTCATTAGAGGGATCAGTGGTACTTAAGGAGTTAGATGTAACTACAGGGGTAAAACGGTATTTTTGGCCCAATTGTACTTACGAGCAATTTGTGAAGGGTCATCGTATTTTTGATTGGTTATATCCAATGGACATATAAATATATTTGTAATGCGAAGAGTGCAGCTGTCGATCTTTAGTGGAGTGCCCGACAGTTAACGGATGGTGAATAATTTAATTAAAGGAGTTTAATTAATTATTCATATACTGTTAAAACTTCAAGCTACAAGTCCATGAGGTCCCCTCTGTAGCTCAACGGGAATTAATGAGAATCAATTTTTTTTGATAAATTTGAATTGTTCAAATTAATTGAGGGAATTAATTATATATATGATATAAGTGCTATAATGTATTTGATACATTATAATACAAAGTTTATTTGAGAGGAAATAAATATTTGAATATGATTCAAATATTAATTATATGAATTTGATTCATAAAATTAAATTTAATATAAATGAGATTTTTAATAAATGTCATTGGTGAGAGAATAGAAACTATAGGTTATATTGTATTTGATACAATATAGAATCTATAGGTTATGTGTTATATTACAACATATAGTTTAATTTATATATTTATATGATAACATATATTATATGATAAGGTAGTTATCATATAAATATATATTAAATTGATTTATGAAAATAAATAATTTTATTTTATTTTATTTTAAAAAACTTTTTGGGAGGGAGTTTGAACTTATTTCCCCTTTTTTCTCTCTAAAACGTGGTAATGGGGAAGAAAAGGGTGTGGTTCTTCTTCTTCCACGTTTATGTTTCACAAGAGATGGAGATACAGAAAACTTATGTGAGATTTGCTAAAAATCATCCCTTCCTCTCAACACTCTCAAATCCCTCTTTTCCAAAATAGCCAGAGCCTGCAAAACTCCTAGATTCTCATCCAGAGAATATAGAGAAATCTTTCGTGGTGGTGTCCTCGTAGAAGGTTAGATGGTACGTGACAAGGTTCAGAGAAGGAATTTCATGAAGAAGTGTTCTTCAAGGGTAAGATTTCTCAAACCCTTTTAGTTTTCTGTAATATGTTTTTTAAAGCATGCTGTAATTTTTCTTTTAAATACATAATTTATATGTTTTTGTTGTAAAATTTATGTTCTGTAAATTTTTGGTATTTGGTTTGATCCCATGCTTCCACTCAAGGACCTTCAATGGATCCTTCACTAGCATCAGGGTGACTCACTGCCTCAACAAAAGTAGTTGGCTCTTGGTCATTTGGGACTACAGTAGCATTCAAAATTAGGTTCATGTAGTTGGTCTCAGTATACCTAGCCAAAGGAACAATCACCCTTCTTTGTCTATCCTTAGCTAGTGAATATTGACTCAAATTAGGTTGAGCTTAAACATTTTCAACTTGCTCACCTATAATTAACTTTTCTTCTTCTAAATCACTTGGAGGGTTGTCTTATGTGGATGAATTTTTAGGATTCTCCACCTCAATTCTAGTGGTAGGCATCTTAGGGATTTCAGCAATCACATTCTCCCTTTGCACTTCTCTCTAAATGTAAAATCCCTGCTGACTATGAATCTTTTCTCATTATGATTCCACATCTTGAAACCTTTCACACCATTTGTGAACTCCACAAACATGCACTTGACAACCCTAGACTTAAGCTTCCCTTCATTTTGATGTATGTATCCAACACAACCAAATACCCTTAGATTTTCTAGGTTAGATGGATGTTTGGACCATTTCTCCTCAGGGGTTAGGATAGGGATGTGTGTGGGCACCTATTTAAGGTGTATACCGTATAGGCAACAACTTTAACCCAATATTTCTCACTAAGAATGACATCAGATAGTAGACATCTAACTTTTTCCATGATTGTTTTGTTCACCTTCTCTACCACCCATTCTGTTGAGGTGTAAACATAACTGTCATGTGTCTAGTAATCCCATTCTCTCTACAAAATTTGTTAAACTCTTCACTAAAAAATTTAACCTATAATTTATTTTTAGGTATTTAATTTTCTTAGAGGTTTTCTTCTCTATCATGAATTTTCATTCTTTGAATTTATCAAAAACTTGATCTTTAGATTTGAGAAAGAAAATCTAACTTTTCCTTAAGAAGTCATCAGTAAAGGAAAGTAAATATATTGAGTTATTTAGGCTTGGAGTTGGAGTTGGTCCCCAAATATCAGAGTGTATGTAATCTAGGATGGATTTAGTTGAATGTTGTGCCTTAGTAAAATTGTGTTTTGTAACCTTGCCCAAAACACAATGCTCACAAAATGTAAGTTGATCATAAATCTCTTTAGGTAGAATGGCCTATTTAGATAGAACTTCCAGCCCCTTAGCACTGATGAGACAATCTTTTATGCCAAATGTTAGCCTCTGTCAATTTATTAGAAGACACTATGTAAGTCCCTATCATCATTTAAACTCCTTTGGTTACAAATAAGTCATTGACTTTCTTTCCAACAAGAACTACCTCAGAATCTTTAAGAACTTCAAGAGTTCCTCCCTTTTCTCTGTATTCACACCCAACTGCATCCAACATTCCCAAGGAGATCAAATTTCTCTTGAGAAATGGCACATGTCTGACATTTCTAAGGAGTTTCACAGTCCCATCTTTCAATTTCAATGACACTGATCCAATCCCTTCAATTTTGCAAGCTTGATTGTTGCCCATGTAGATAATTTCTCCATCAATCTCCTTGTAAATGTTGAACCAAGGTCTTATAGGGGTCATATGATAAGTGCATCTAGTCTAAGACCCAATCATGTTTTCCAAAGGGGTTTACATGATTGGTCTTGTCTTGTGTTAAAACTAATGCATCAGAGTGAACATATGACCCTTCTACAACTAAAGCTTCAGGCTGTTTACCTTCATCTTCTTTCTCTTTTTCTTGATTCTTTCTCTTAAGAATAAAACAATCCTTGATTAGGTGGCATTTCTTCTTGTAATTCTTACATTTAATCTTCTATTTAGGCTTGTTTTCATCACTATGTTGTTCTTTTCCTCCTTTAGCGTGATTAGGCTTAGAATTACCTTTCCCAAACAGCTCTTCACCACTTGGTTGTTCCTCTTTTACAGATTGTAGCTTAAGTTTCCTTGTTCTTAAGACCATGATGATGGTTTCTGTGGTTATGGAATCCCTTCTATACTTCAAAGCATTCTTTATTTCTTTGTAGGAATCTGGTAGGAGTTAAGAAACATATAGGCTTCATTGTCATCACCCAATTTCTCCCCTAAATTCTTGAATTCAGAAACAATCTTCTTAAATTCATCAAGGTTGTCTGAAAGTGACTTTGATGAGTTCATCTCGAATGTGAAATACTTATCCTTTAGATACATCTTATTTGGAAGATCCTTGGTGACATATAGTTCTTCTAACTTCGTCCAAATCTTGTAGGTTGTCTTTTGATCAAGGACTTTCCTCAAAACGTTATCACTGAGATTTAGGACAAGAGTGTCATAGGCTGCTAGCTCCCAATCTTCTTTTTCTTGTGTTGTGACTGTATTTGAGAGAATAGATGGATCATGAGAGGCCTTTTGAGCCTTTTGTTGGCCGAGGATGGCTCTGATTTTGGCTTGCTACAAGCCAAAATCACCCTTTCCATCGAATTTCTCCACTTAAAACCTTGTTATTCCCATGGCTTATCTGAAACTTGAATCTTGATTCTCCAAGAATTACTTTCTTGATAGTCTTATTCTTTGATGCCACTTTATTGGGTTGTTGATTTAATTTCAAGCCCAAAATAAGTTGGAGAAGTCTAATCCAATTAATTGAGAATCGTTGATAAAATAAAAGGTAAAGAAGAGACCAAGTTGACAAGCTGAATGATGGACATGCGTGAAGGAAACCCTTTACTTCTTCTGCCGAGTAAGTGAGGTGATCAGATGAGAAATTAATTTGGTAAAAACTCTTTTCTCTCTCTAAGCCAATATGGAAATTCCTCTCAACTCTCTCTAACACTCTCTATGTTTCCAGTGATTTTGCAAGGTAAAGATTGAAGATTTGTAGCATGCAATCAAGGAAGAAGAAGGAGAAGAAGAAGATGAACACTATGATATACGTGGTTCGGCCAGAAACGCTTACATCCACAAGAAGGGGAGTTGATTTCTTTATTAGGAGCTACAAGAAGATAAGTCTTTTCTTTACAGATTTTTCTTTTAAATTTTCATCTATATAGAATAGAGAAACAACTATATATTTATATTGTATGGTCTGTTACATGTTGTTTGAAATGTGTTTTAAGGAAATATTGATCGTTGAGATCAAACTCGTCATTGTTTATCAATACACGAGCTACTTCTCCTATTGCCAATTGATTTTGAGATTGAAACTTGTGTTACTTGATAATAGCTACTTATCTCTTGAGCATGTTTTATAAATAGGTATCTATAATATTTTCTATTAGTTTGATCTTTTTTTAATGATGCCTTGAACTGAGAGTACATTAACATTAGTATGTTTAGGTGATCATTGCAATGGGATGTACTATAAAGCCAATAGTGTATATTCAAAAGTAGTTTAAAATAAATAAAACAAAAGAATATTGGCAGCTAGCGAACAAATATACTGAGCTATTAGATCGAGCTAGTCCTAACCGTCGTACCATTTGAGCTTGAGATTTTTATATAAAACATCCTCTTTAGGCTATATATTTAAAAAATGTCTTTAAATTTGAATTTTTCAAGAAAGACTTTTAGTTTTATTTTTGGACAAATTTACTTTTTTTTTTCTTATTTTTTTTTTCTGATTTTTATATATATTTCCCTATTTACGAAGCTTCCTTAATGATTGAGAGAGAAACTTCATTTATTATAGATAGAGAAAATGCATTTAATATGATTTTTTCCATTTTCAAATGGAGAGAAAAGAAGCATTTAATATAATTTTTTTTCATTTCAATTGGAGAGATAAAATACATTTAACTTTTGATTTTTGATATTATGTGATACATTCCATTATTTGTTTTCATGTAATATATTCTATTGTTTATTTGGCATATATCTGAGGTATTTAATATATATGTCCTTCTAATTAAGTATCACTTGTGTGTCTATAATATATTCCCCTGATGTTTGATATATATGTTATTCTAATGCAATTTTTATATGATAGTCTAACTTATTTGGTTTTTGTCTATTATAGTTCATTGTTTATTTTTAATTTGTTTATATTTTACTTTGTTATCTCATATATACCATAGTTTAGATTGATGGTTATTTTTAAATATACTTTAGAATATTTTTCTTAGATTTTTGTAAATATTCTAATAAATATATGAAATATACTAGTAAGATAGACTAAATTTCATTTAAGTAAATTTAACCGAAGCTTCCTAACTGAAATCGTTAATTCTCAATTAATGTGACCGATTCAAATTCAATTTAAAACCTCATGATTTTCAAATAAACAAAGCTATCTACCACAATATATAAATCGCAAATGCACTTAATGTTCAATATATATTAGTGTATATATCATAAAAATAGAAAGTCCCAATATAAATTAAAGATATATATTACAGTATATATGATAAAATCACCCTATATATTGAAAGCAAATATATATAAAGAACAAATGAACTTAATGTTCAATATATATTAGTGTATATATCATAAAACAGAAAGTCTCAATAAAAAAAATTAAAATCACCCTATATATTGAAAACATATATATGTATACATACATATATGTATATATACCTTATATATCATCGTCGACCGTCATCATCTAGAACCCCGCGTCGTCAATTCGTCCCACGTTGGATCTGCTTGTCTTATGCTGGAAGAATCACCCCGCAACAAATCTCCTCATCCTACACTGGAAAAATCGTCCCACCCCAGATCTACTCGCCCACACCGAAAAAATAGGCTCGTGCACGGAAAAATTGCCTTGCACCAGATCTTCTTGCCCTACACCGAAAGAATCGCACCACACAATCAATTCACTCCATGTCGTCCATCTCCCATCGCCACCCGCTTGCAACTCACATCATTGGGAATGAGACAAAAGAAAGAGGAGGAAGAAAGGGGAAGTGGAAGAGTTTAAACATTTATTTTCTTTTTTAAAAAAGGAACATTAATGGGCGTAAAGCCCTAAGCCTATCATGGGGGAGAGAGAATGAAAACTTTATATATATATACATACGTACGTACGTACATACATACATATATATATGTAATTGTGTGTGGGCCAAGGCCTAAATTATAAATAGTCATTGACAGTAGTGAAAAAACAAAGTCCAATAGGTCTTTTTTGTAAATAATAATAAGTAAATAAATAAATAAATAGAATGTTCAAGACATTAATATAATATAACCCTTATTTTAAGGTCTTTTATGTCGAAAGCCTTTTAAGCTTTCGAGTCAAGTTCGGCCCAACCCATGACTATAATGGGTTTCATGGTCAGTAGGGATTATTATTGGGATTAACAAGAATAATAACATATTTTAACTTTTCATTTGAAAAAATGGCAAAATCACTTTTCTTTTATAAAAATGGAAAAATGGAATAAAAAATAATAAAATTTTAAAATTGCAAAAGTCCAACATACACCCAAAACACGTAAATGTGATGATACAACCCTTATTAAAAAAGAATTTTAGATAAAATTTAATTAAAACCCCTAAATTATCAAGATACCTTTTAATGTCGTGGGAAACGTGTAATCCAATTTAAAATCGGAAAAGACACCTACCGACTTATCTTCCCAAAACCATAGCCCTTTTATCACATCAATCAATTCCATTATTGAATGTATAGCCAAAATCTATCCCTCTCTCTACCCAAGAAAATCCCAACACAAAACAAACAAATATTCCTCATTGTTTCATCTTTAAGGTACTTTATGGTGGACTCTTTCCACCAAAATCTCAGACAAGAAGAAAATTGGTTGATATTTAGAAGATTTTGATGAAAACATCACAATCTGAGAACAAAAGCATCAGTTAGAGGTGTTCTGGTCATTTTTCCCAAGAAAATCTTCAATATACAACCTCCGAACTCCAAAAACGCTTGCATTAGGATTCCAACAACAAATCTCATTTCCTTAAATCTACAAAATTGCGAGAAGAACT
>NC_052351.1:19249381-19259655 GCF_009727055.1 Benincasa hispida
AAAGAAAATTAATGGATGGATTTTATTAAAAAAAAAATGGTCTAAGAGGGGAAATATTTAACTTGGATATTTTTTATATTCAAAATATAGATTCTTTCATTACTTTAAAAATATATCTTGGATTTTGAATGATTTTTTAGGGATTAAAATTCGAATATTTAGATTCCTTTAAAAATAATTTCTTCTTCGTGTTATTAAAAGGGATGATAAAGGAGAAGGTAAAGAAGAATACGAGAAACAATGATTTATTGTGTGCTGCAGGGATAACCGGAAGAAAGTCTAAAAAAACCAAATTAGTGCACACTTTAAGTAATGACGACGAGGTACATTCTTCTATTTCAAGAATTGTTTCTATTGGGGTTGATACCCTAAATCTTGTGGTCTTGTAGTTTGAAATTGTATTTGTATAAACAATTTATTTATCTAATAAAATAAGAGGTATTTTATTTGACATTTAGTTGCATTAACTCAAAAACCAATAAACTAAGATCCAAGATTATCTATTGTAACTTAAACAGGTATGTGGAAACATATTATGGATCATGTTTAAGTGAGAGCTTAAACGACCCATAGTAGATGGATAAGGTTGGGTATCTTATCCTGGTGACACTACGAATACAACCTGCTTTGTGGTTGTTACAATTATTGTAAAGTGCTATAAATGATTTGATCCTGATCATTCATGTGGAAACATGTGAGCAGAAGTATTCTATACAAAGAGTTTGTATAAGACCAGACCAAGAACTGAATAGTCTCTCTATATAACACCGTTACTAAAAAAGACTTACATTTCACCAGGATGACCATAGGTGACTTGACCTGAATCCTGAGTGAATTGTAAACTTTTGCCTATGAAGGTAGTCCTTTGATCTGCATAAGTGAGAATGGCTAGTTTCGCTGAACTTAATATAGCTACCATTTTGGGGATTCATCTGATTGGGGAGTTGGGAACACATCTACACAAGAAGGAATTCACTTCTTCTCTAGTGTTAAGGTAAACAGCGAAATTGCTCATTTAATGGCTGATTCTGGGGCTTGAACAATGTGGCGTCACATTCTCTCCTGACCCGAAAGAGGTTTGATTATAGTTTGACTATAACTAATTGTTCATTAGAGGGATCTGTGTTACTTAAGGAGTTAGATGTAACTACAGGAGCAAAACGATAATTTTGGCCCCGTTGTACTTACAAGCAATTTGTGAAGGGTTAATGCACTGTTGATTGGTTATTCAAATGGAAACAAAAATATATCTATAGTGCAAAGAGTGCAGCTGTCGGTCTTTAGTGGAGTGGAGGAAGTTAATGGAAGATGATTAATTTAACTAAAGAGTTTAATTAATTAACTAAGTACCATTTGAGCTTTAATTTACAGGTCCATAAGGTCTCATTGTTTGCTCAATAAGGATTAATGAGAATCAAAATTAATTTTGGATTAATTTGTATTGTTCAAATTAATTGAAGAGAATTAATTATATAAGATATAATTAATATAATATATGTGATACATTATAATATTTATTATATCAAATATAATTAATATATTGTATATGATACATTATAATATAAAGTTTTACTTGAAAGAAAATAAATATTTGAATATGATTCAAATATTAATTATATGAATGAGATTCATATTTCAAACTATAGATTAAAATTAATATGAATATGATTCATATCAATATTATAGATTAAATGAGAGAATAATAAATTATAGGTTATATTATATATGATATAACATAAATTATAGGTTATGTGTTATATTAGATATAACATATGGTTTAATAAATGAGAGAATAATAAATTATAGGTTAGATTAGTTATTAAATTAAATTAAAAATCAGTTTTAATTAAATCAATTATTAGGTGGGAGTTATTTGATAGGTGGCAGGGTTAATTTTGGTAATTTTCCTCTATCTCGTTTAACGTGGATGATAGGAGGCAGGGTTAATTTTGGTCTTCTTCTTCCCTAAGTTTCAATTTATCTTTGAAGAAGAAAAACTCTCTGTGTAATTTCTTTCTCAACAAAAACTTTCCCTCTCCCTTTTAAAATTAATTTTGAAGCCCACACCTCTCAGGATTCCATGCCTTGAGAATAACGAGCATTTGTTTGTGGTAGTATCCGAAATTTGGAATTCCATTTGCTGTGTTTGTGTGTTTAAAAGAAGAGGAAGACGTTTCGATTAGTACATTGGAGGGGATTTGTAAGGGTTATCAGTCTTCAAGAGTAAGTCCTTTAATCCCTTCTTCCTCACTAAATTACTGTGAAAGCATGCTTAATAAGAATATTGTCTTAGTTTCCGTCCTCTGTTTAATTCTTATTCTATAAAACAAAAAATTAGGACACAATCTTTCCGCTGTGGGTATTCACATACTGCTTCAGTGTCTGTTTATTATATGCAATTGAATACGAAAGGCTGGATATGATTGACTCTAATAACAAGGCAACACAAATCATCATACGACATGTAAACCTTTATACTTATAACTTTATAATTATAGTGTAATTATTGTGTCAATGCCAATATTATACTCATAAATTGCTTATGGATTGTTAATAGTTGGGAAACAATCATATAAGAATTAAAGATGGGAAGGAAGCAAATGGATCGACGTAAAATTGCAAGATCAGCTGCATTGAAAAATACTACAAATACATTGATGAATGATATATGGATTGATGCACTGAAGCGCAAAGAGGCAAATAAACCTACAAAATCTGTTGACGAGAATTCACATCCTTTAACCTTCACTTGAGCTAGCATAAAATAATGTGATCTATGATAAATATGATTTTTTGGATCAATGTTTCCTAAAGCACGAGCATCTTAATGTCTTTTTTTTTTTTGGTAGACCAACTTCTTTTTTATGTTTGATTTGAGTTTTTTATTTTCATGAATGTATACGATGGTTTTTTTATTCCATTTAATTTTAATTATCTTATGAATCAAGTCTATAGAAGTGTGTAATCTATCTACATAACTAGTTGTTCCTATATGGTGATAACTAGTCAATCTTATCAATAAAAATACAAATACAATGTTATAAGGAACACTCTATTTATAAAAGCAATCACAGAGAACAAAATATAAATACAATGTTATTTTTTAATCCGTAACTTAGATAGAAACCAACAAGCACGATAGAATAAATTGTAAAAAAAAAACAACAACATTTTACACACGATTATATAGGATCGTGTTGTAACAAAGAAATGTGAAAACGTTGATTAAATAATTAATACAGTGTAACTAAAATTGCAAAGTATAAAGTATAGAACAAATCTAATAATATATTGCAAAATTAAACTGTAATAAAATGGTAATGTAGTACTGGCAACATATAAAAACTATTCATAAATGTTGACAACCAACACTTATTTATAAAACCAACCACAGAGAACATAATACTAATACAAAGTTATTTTTTAATCCGTAACTTAGATAGAAACCATTTAAAAAAAAAAAAAAACTAAAAACTAAAAAACGTAGAGAGAAACCAACAAATATGATATAAAAAATTGTAAAAAACAACATTTTAGACACAGTTATATAGGATTACGTTGTAACAAAGAGATGTGAATGTTGGATTAATTATTTGATATAATAATTAATTATTTTATATATGCAATAATTAGTTATCCATTACGGAAAAAATCTAAGATTATTTCACAAGACTTGAAACAGTATGTAATGGACATACAGATGGATCAAGTTATTTGATATAATCGTTTATGTAAGATAGCGAGTGGGGGTATCCTATAAAATGAGTTTGTATGAGGACAATCATTTGAGTTGTAAGGGTTGTAGATGTTAGAGAGAAAGCCTTGTTGGCAAATTATGTGGACAAGTCAAAAAGTCAAAAAGAGACACCTCAGGTCAAGATTGCCACATCATACAAGGAGGTCAATTGTGGAAATTGAGTAAAATTGGCATTTCTGTTACAACCAATATTTTCTGTTACAGCCAATATTCGGTTATCATTTGCCTCTTATTCTTTCCGTTTGTGATTGGTCCAAGTGTCAATCTATTATTCATCATTCAATTCAATTGTTATTATTAATTCTTTATTTTTCTGTGAAACCCTAAAAGGGTAAAATGTGTATAAATCGAGCTATTGTACCCTGAATGAAACATAGAAAATATACAGCTGCAATACAAGATCTTTCAGCTGGTATCTCTATTTCTATCTTGGTATCAAAGCTTTTATGGCTAACGCCACGATCGGAGCTGTACCTATGGCATCAAAAACCACAAAATTTAGCACCCCACCATTGAACCGGATGCTCAACCAAATAACGAGTGTGAAGCTTGAACGGGGGAACTTCATGCTCTGGAAAACATTGGCTCTTCCGATTCTAAGAGGCTACAATCTCGAAGGCCATCTTTCAAGTACTACTCCATGCCCTCCCATGTTCATTTCCCAACTCTCTACTGGAACCCTCGAATCAGGATTTGTTGAGGAAGACGCCTAATCTTCGGACCTGTGGAGCATCCAGCTCGACAGCTACCAGAGTCCTTAGTCCGCAATATGAAGCTTGGCTAACCGTTGATCAGCTTCTTCTCGGTTGGCTCTATAACTCTATGTCTCCTGAAGTTGTCGTTTAGCTGATGGGCTATGATAATGCTCGAGATTTGTGGGAAGCGATTCAAGATCTATTTGGAGTTCAATCACATGTTAAGGAGGATTATCTAAGACAAGTTTTCCAAAAAACTTGCAAGGTAACTTGTCCATGTTTGATTATTTGAAACTCATGAAAGTACATTCTGATAATCTAGCACAAGTCGATAGCTCTGTTTCCCCTCGCACTCTTGTTTCCCAAGTTTTACTTGGTCTAGATGAAGAATACAACCCCATGGTTGTTATGATTCAAAACAAACCTAATATATCGCGACTTGATATGCAATTTGAGCTACTGTCATTTGAGAAACGACTGGAACATCAAAACTCATCCAAGACTCTTACACTCAATCAATCTGCCTCTGTCAATGTAGCCTTTAACCGACCTACTTTTGTTTCTCAGTCTTCTAATTAGGGAAACAATAACTCCATCAATCAGCAAAACTACAATAACTCAAAAGGTAAAATTGGAAATCATGGGGGAAACACTAGGGGTCGTGGTCGTGGCCGAGGAAATTGCCCAACATGCCAAGTCTATTCATGATATGGTCATGCTGCTGATGTTTACTATTAGAGGTATAATAGGGAGTTTGTACCGAATCAACAACAGTATAAGAGCCATCAAAACCAAGGTAGCTCAGGACCTACTCGTGCAGCCTTTCTTACTTCCCAGAACATTAATCCTTTTATTGCTACACTTGAGACAGTGGCAGATTTCAATTGGTATGGAGATAGTGGCGCGACCAATCATGTCACAACAGACTACAACAACCTAAAAAATCCTACAAAATACACAGATACAGATCGAGTTACTATTGGTAATGGAGCCTCATTGTCTATATCTGCTATAGGAAACTTTTATCTTACAGTAAATGCTTGTCAAGTAAAATTACTTGATGTTCTGTGTGTGCCTAAAATTACAAAGAATCTAGTTAGTATTTCAAATTTAGCAAAAGATAATGTTGTATTTGTTGAGTTTCATGGTGACTCTTGTGTTGTTAAAGACAAGCTTACACACACACACTTGCTGAAAGGAACACTTAATGGAGGCTTATATCAGTTAGAAGCTGCAGCAGTTGGAGCTGATTTGGAAGGAATGGGGAGTCCTTTGCACAAGCCCCTGCACAAAAATAATGATTCTACCATTTTCAATATTGGTCTCAGTGTGAATGTGGTTGAGTCTATGACCTTGTGGCATCAAAGATTAGGTCATCCGTCATTAAGAGTCTTAAAGTCTATTCTAAAAGAATGTAATCAGTCAGTTTCAAGCAATGAAGAACATTTGTTTTGTGAATCCCGTCAACTAGGAAAACTCACTTGTTACCTTTTCCCATTTCAAACTCTCGTGCTCAAAACAAGTTTGATCTTATTCACACAGATGTCTGGGGCCCTACACTTATCATATCTTCAAGTGGCTATAGATATTATGTGCTTTTCATGGATGATTACAATTTATTCAGATTTATCCATTAAAATTGAAATCTGATACTTTTGCAGCCTTTCAACATTTTCTAAACATGATTAAAACTCAGTTTAATGCCATACCTAAGATGTTACAGTCAGACAATGGTTGAGAATTTGTTAAAATCCATCGTCTATGTCAAGAATTGGGAATTATCTCCAGGTTTTCATGCCCTCACACATCAGTACAGAATGGTTGTGCAGAGAGGAAGCATCGGCACTTGGTTGAAATGGGGCTCACTCTACTAGCTCAGGCATCCATACCATTGCATTTTTTGTGGGATGCCTTTTTAATGGCTTGTTTTCTCATCAATCACCTTCCTACACCTGTTCTCAATGGATCCTCTCCTATTCAAATCATGCTTCAAAAGACTCTTGACATCTCCAAGATCAGGGTATTTGGCTGTGCGTGCTTTCCATGCCTAAGGTCATATCAAACTCACAAATTTCAGTTCCACTTTGAAAAGTGTGTATATTTGGGGCCAAGCTCTATTTATAAAGGTCATCGTTGCCTAAACAAAGATGGCAGGGTATTCATCTCAACAGCTGTAAAGTTTCATGAAACTGACTTTCTCTTCTCTTATGGATTTCAGGGCACTGTCTCCACTTCTTTGCAAAGGCAGCACATTACTCAGCCAACAACATCTGCTTATCCACTACTTCCCAATCTGAGTCCACTACTTCAGGCCCTCCCTGATCCACAATCAGCTTCACCCAATTCCAATACAACATCCCTTACTCAGCAACATATACATAGTATACCGCTTCCTAATTCTTCTCATACTTATTCGCCCAGCCCAACATCAAGCTCTCTCGAGTGCCCAACCCAATAACCTTTGGCTATTTCTGTTGACCATCCTGATTTTCACCCAATTGATGTCGTGTCTGACCCAACTGCCACTGCCCCTTTACCTACCACTTCCCCAACTACCATACCAAAACTGCCTGCTCCTTCTCACTCCATGATAACCAGAGCCAAAGCTGGTATCTTTAAACCTAAAGCTTGGCTTGCCTCCACTCACACTGATTGGACATTAACAGAACCAACAACCGTAAAGGTGGCTCTTACAACACCTCAATGGAAGGCTAGCATGGACAATGAATATGTAGCCCTTACGTCAAATAATACATGACATCTTGTTCCCCCACCTGAATGTTCTTGGAAACAAATGGGTCTTCCGATTGAAGAAAAACCCTGATGGCAGCATTCAAATATATAAAGCTCGATTAGTAGTGAAAGGATATCATCAGAGTCCTGGAATTGATTTATTTGAAACTTTCAGCCTAGTTGTTAAACCAACAACTATTCGAGTTGTCCTCAGTCTTGCTGTTACAAAAGGATGTGCCCTTTGTCACTTGGATTTCAATAATGCATTTCTAAATGGAGCTCTCACTGAGGATGTTTATATGCATCAGCCTACTAGATATATTAATTCCACACATCCAAACTATATATGCAAACTTGACAAATCAATTTATGGACTCAAACAGGCGCCACGAGCATGGAATACCACTCTATGCAATGCCTTGATTAGTTGGGGATTCAAAAACTCAAAAGCCGATACATCCTTGTTCATATTCCACTCTGGTAACTCTATCTTACTCCTACTAGTCTACATGGATGATGTTATTGTTACTAGTAATAATTCTCATTTGATTACACAACTGGTTAAATCCCTAGATAGCAAGTTTTCCTTTAAAGACTTAGGTGCCTTGACTTATTTCTTGGGCATTCAACTTCACCATATTGAGGTTTGCTTTGTACTAAATCAAGCTAAATATGTTGAAGATTTCTTAGCAAGTTGAATCTATCTGATCTTAATCCAGCTCTTATACCATGTACTATGGGTAAGAAGTTGTCAGCTACTGATTGGGTTCCATTATCAGACCCATATATTTATAGAAGCACTATTGGTGCTCTTCAATATCTTACTAATATTCGGCCTGACATTGCATATATAGTAAATCATTTAAGTCAGTTTCTGAAAGCACCTACAGACATTCATTGGCAGACTACTAAAAGAGTAATCAGGTACATTAGTTGCACACGATACTTTGGATTACTCTTTGAACCGAACACGAACTTGGATATCATTGCCTTCTCTAATGTTGATTGGGCATCGAATATTGATGGTAGATGTTCAGTGGCTGCCTATTGTGTCTTCATTGTAATAACCTTGTCTCATGGTCATCGAAAAAGCAAACAGTCGTGGCACGTTCCAGCACTTAGTCATAATATCGAGCTTTAGCTCAAGCATTAGCTGAAATCATTTGGCTCCGACAGTTGCTATCAGAAATCCAACTATTATCAGCTAGCAAACCCATTGTGATTATATAAGTGCTGGTGCTATCACAACTAATCCGATATTTCATGCTCGTACAAAGCACATTGAGATTGATGTGCATTTTGTGCAAGATCAAGTTCTTCAAGGTAAACTTGATGACCGATATATCCCCTCTTCGGATCAATTGGCTGATTGTCTCACAAAACCCCTTACACACTTCTAATTCTTCTGTTTACAGTCCAAACTCGGAGTTTGCTAATCTCCCCACGAGTTTGAGGGGGGATGTTAGAGAGAAAGCCTTGTTGGCAAATTATGTGGACAAGTCAAAAAGTCAAAAGGAGACACTTCAAGTCAAGATTGCCATATCACACAAGGAGGTCAATTATGGAAATTGAGTAAATTTGGCATTTCTATTACCGCCAATATTCGGTGATCATTTCTCTCTTATTCTTTCCTTTTGTGATTGGTCCATGTGTCAATCTATTATTCATCATTCAATTCAATTGTAATTATTAATTCTTTATTTTTCTATAAAACCCTAAAAGGGTAAAATGTGTATAAATCGGGCTATTATACCCTGAATGAAACATAGAAAATACACAGCTGCAATACAAGATCTTTCAGTTGATATCTCTATTCTATCTGTAGATAGCGTCTTTTGCCCAACTTCTTTTTTTTTTTTTTTCATATTTTTTCTTTGAATTTACTCTTCCAATTTTATCATTTTCTATTATTGTTAAAACTTCATAAAATGAAAAGTATATATATAAAAAGTTTAGATTTAATTTGAAGTTGTTTTTTTTTTAAAAAAAAAAAAACTCCTAATTTTTCTAATTCTTTCTCCCCACTTTCATATTTCACGTATTATTTCCTCTCCCCCCTATTTTCTCTCAACCTTCCCATTTTTCTCTCACACTCACTGTTCTCTTGACACTCTTATGTTTTCCTCACCTATAACAAACTTCTCTCAACTCTCCTTCTTTCCTATCTTCTCTTCATATCTCTTCTTTCTCATTTTTCTCTTCACTCTTACTCTCCCATCATCCCTTCTCCTCACCTTTTTTCCTCATTTCTTTTTCACCTTCTCTCCCTCAATTTTCTCCCCCACTTCTATCTATTTCTTCTCCACCTTCAAGATAAAAATCCCTTCCTCTCTATCTTCTAGGGAAAAGGAATTTCACTTATTGAGTAGGGAAGAACACCAAAATCTTTCAAAATCTAACAATTTTCCTATTTTTCTTACAATTTTATGGGGGAAATCTCTTCCCCTTCTCTCTCAAAATTCACAACTTTTTCTCTTTTCCAATTTTACGTACTCTATTGGAGAGGAAAATGTTAAGAATTTCTTTTCTATGGTTAGAGTTTTCTTTTCTTGTTTCTCCTTCTCTCTTTCCAATTTTACATTAATTAAGAAAATAGGTAGAAAGAACACCAATATGTTGTTTTTTCATCTTCCAAGTAGGTAATTTGCAGTCTTCAAGCCATGGCAAGCTTTGACGTCTCTCTATTTTTACCATGAGCATTTATTTTTCTACTTTTCTTTCAAATTGCCAAATTGTGTCTCAAAGAATCAATATTAAATACGCAAAATTAATTTTATCTTGTATCATAGAAGAAGAGAACTTGAGTATTGATTAAAGTTCCAAGAGATTTTCTTATTGTTAGTTAGTCTATGATATTCTTTTTGTTATTAAGGAATCTACTTACTTCGATTTGATTTTAATTTCATAATTTAGCTAATTAGAGAGTCATTTTTATAACTTTTTTACCCTTTTTTTTTTTTACAACGAGCTTATTTTAGCTTTTTGTATTTTTTTTTATTTTCTTTGATATGTCACAATTTTAATTCTAATTATTATTATCACAGGTCACTAATCAGTTATTGTGAATTTGTAATTTTATATATATCTTT
>NC_052351.1:19259706-19263743 GCF_009727055.1 Benincasa hispida
AATTATATATATATATATATAGATATTACTAATATATATATATATATCTTTGCATAAATCTCAAATCCATCATTAATCTCAGGTGTAAAGTCAAATAAAATAAAATAAAATATTCACCACAAATATTTCTTAAATTAAAAATGGTAGCAAATTAATATTTGGTTGAAGGCGGAGTAGTGTTTCTTTATGGTTTTTGCTAAGATTCCATAAATAGATGAAATGCTTAACCAAAAATTAAACTTGAGAATTAGTAGTGTTATCTTTGTGAATTATTCAAATTTATAAATACATTAAAATTCTCCTGCAAATAAATATATATTTTTTTAAAAGATTAAATTTGAGAAAAGTAGTGTTCCTATATGAGTTTTATTGTTAAAAGTCCATAAATACATGAAATTTCTCCCTAATTTAAAATTCTAAATTTAAAATAATTTTCACAAAATTAATAATTTGAATTTCAACCATCAATAACATTTTTTAATTTAAAATAAGATTGAGTAGTGTTCGCTTTTTGAAATTTATTAATTCTTTAAATATATAAAATTTCTCATTAAACACTGACGACAGAGATTAGAATAACCAAAATTTGATGTTACAATATTCTTGAAGTATAGGAAATTATTTTGGGAATCCAAAATAAAATTCCAATTTAATTAATGACTCTGATGCCACTCACAATTATTAGCTCATGTTTTATTTCTAAAATGCGAGCTAATAAACGTGAGACATTTAAAAAAAAGCAAATAACATTTTGTGGACCTTATTTTTTTAATTGAATAATAAAATATAAAATTTGGTAACCGTTTTTATCGGTGTTTAGGGTGCTAACACCTTCCCTACACACAAATAACTCCAAAACTTTTTATTTAAAGAGATCCATAAAAGAGGACGTCGACCATTCCGAGTCGTGATCACATTGCGACAGGGGTATCATAGGATAATCATGTAACTCGATCTCAATTCTGAGTGAGTTATGGACTTCTATTTATGAGGGTGGTCCTTTGATTTGTAGGTTGAAAATGGCCTAAGTTGTCGACTCAATAATTCTATTATTTTGAGGATTTGTCCGAGTAGGGAGCTGGAAACATAACTACCAAAATGGAATTTGCTCCTTCTCGTCTTTAGGGTAAGTAGATGAGTAGTTCCCTTAAGTGTTGACTCGGGTCTTGAACAAAGGGTACCCACCCTCTCAATGGGCCGAGAGGAACTTGATTTATGATAGGACCATAAACATATTATTCACTAGAGAAATCAGTGGTATTTAAAGAGTAAGAGGTAATTACATGGGTAAAATAGTTATTTGATCAAACTGTAATTACAAACCGCTTGTGAAAGATCGACTTATTGTAATGGTTAAATCTATGGACACAAAAATATTCTATAGTGCAAAGAGTGCAGTTGTGGGTCTTTAATAGAGTGATTCATAGTTAATGAATAGTCATTAACATAATTAAAAGGTTTAATTAGTTAATGTCAAATCATTGAGGCTTTTAATCTGTAGGTTCATTAAGTCCCCTTACTAGTTCACAATGGATAAACAATAACCAAGAGTTTTGAAAGAATTTGAATTGTTCAAATTAAATAAGGAAATAATATTAATTGTATACGATACAATTAACATAATATATATAGATACATTATAATATAAAGTTAATTTTAGATGAGATTCAAAAATTAAACTTTGAAATAATAAGAAGATTTATTATTTAAATATGATTCAATTAATTAATATGAATAAAATTCATATTAAAACTATAAGTCAATAAATATGAATGAGATTCATATTAAAATTATAGGTTAGGAGAGAGATGTACATTTGAAATGATTTAAATGTACATTCAATTAACTATGGCATATTTAATTAAAATATTAATTAATTAATTTGATTAACTATTTATTTTAATTAAATAAAATTTTATTTTAGTTAAAATTAAAGGAAGTGGAAGTTATTTTTAATTGATTTCTACTTCAAGCATTAAGAGGTGGGGAATTTTATTTCATGGGTATTGGTAATTGTAGAGAAGTAACTTTTTTTACTCTCTCAAGAACTTTCCCATTCAATTCTCTCAAGAAAATTTGACAAAGAAGAATTCTTCATGAAAACTCTCATTCACAAAATATTATTCCCTCTCTCTTTCAAAAAGCTGGTTCCCACAAACTGGTCCTTGCTAAGAGAATAACAAAGAAGATTCGATGGTAACATCTTCATATTGTTCATGAAAGATTGGTTTGTTGAAGAATTATGAAGATTTGAAGAAGTTTGAATAACGGTTCTTCAAAGGTATGTTTCTTCTTCCCTATAATTTCATGCTTAACTTACTACATATTGATGTATGTTATCCAAATGACCAGAATAAGATCTTCAACCTAACACAACCCCTAAAATTTGGGTTGGGTTGGGTTGGGTTGTCAGTTATTTATTTTTCTTTTCTTTTTTTTATACATTTTTTTTATTAACTTTAAATATTTACATTTGTCTATAACAAATACTACTAATTAAAATTCCATCAAACTCAAATCTTGAATATCAAAACTCAAGATATTTATTACAACTTTATACAAACATCATAAAAATATTTATGAGTTATAATATCTATAAGCTATTATATATATATAATAATTTATATATATATATATAATATATATATATATATATATATATATATAATAATATTAGAAACTCGGGTTGGGTGGATCTACTCAAATTTTTTAAAAAGTGTAACCCGAACTCAATCCAAACTGGAAAAAAAAAAAAAAAAAACAAAAAAAAAAAAACAAAAAAATTCCCAACCCAATCCAAAATTAAACTAACTCAACCCAACCCTTACATTGGGTTGGGTAGTCTGGTTGTTCGGGTTGTCGGGTCATTTGAACACCTCAGATTATTCAATGGAAGGACTCGGTGTTTTGAGCATTGTTCTGTAGTCGAGTCTGTAAGTTCAGGTCGTTCATGGTGAAGTATTTGCTATGAAAAAGGTAAAAAAAAAAAAAAAAAAAAAAAAGATGTGAAAGACGGATTTCGAAGTGTAGACCCGAGAGGTTTCTGTGCAGATTTCTTCTGTCCGTCGTCATTTGAGCATCACTAAAAGCTTCTGACTGCCATGGTTATTGTTTGTCCATCATCGAAAGATCGTAGCAGTTTTCCTCAAGCATGAATGTGGCAGTTTTCTTCCAACTTTTCTAGACAGTTTATTTTATAATTAAATTTATGTTTTTATTAGGACGTCAATATTTTATCTTATATTGTTATAATATAGTTTTACTACGCATGAGATGTATGTTTAATTATATTAATTATATGTTGTATAAAGTATGTCATATAGATTAAAATCCCACCATAGGTTAAGCATGTCATGCATCATATTTAAATATAAGTGTTATATTATATGATGACAAATTTTAATTTTTTTTTATTCGTTTTAATATAAAAGTTATATCAATTAATGAAAATATATGAGCATGCATCATTCTTAAATATAAATGCTATATTTAAAGTTTAGGTTATTTCCTAAAGTATGTATATGCATGATTATACTATATAATTTTTATGTTTATAATATAAGAGTTATATTATATGGTTTTAATATATGATTTAAAGCATGTCTACTATATAGTTTTTCATTAATATTGATATAAGAGTTATATTATGAATATTAATGAAATTGATATGCATAAAATAGGATTGTTATTATTTAGAATATCAAAGTGATACTTAAGGTAATAATATAATCATGGTAATGCATATAATAAGTTTTAATTCATTAATGTAAATATAAAAGTTATATTATATGTTTAATGAATGAAGAATTTAGGATAAAATTGCATGCTAGCCTAATGGTCAGGTTGGATTGGGTTGTCGAGTTATTTTATTTTTTTCCTTTTCTAATTACATTTTCTATTAACTTAAAATACTTAAATTTATGTACATCACATGTTAATAACTAAAATTTATAAAACTCAAATGTTAAATATCAAATCCAAGATATCTACTACAACCTTCAAATAAACATTATAAAAATATATATAAGTTATAATAT
>NC_052351.1:19263748-19348409 GCF_009727055.1 Benincasa hispida
AATGTTAAATAGAAAAATCCAATATATCTATTACAAACTTCAAACAAACATCATAAAGATGTATATATATATATATATTAATAATATTAGAAATTCAGGTTGGGTTTGGTCAACCTAAATTTTAAAAATTGTAACCCGAACCCAACTCAACCAGAAAAAATCATAAAAAATTCAACCAAACTCAACCTAAAATTAATACTAACCCATTCTAACCCTTACAATTTGGGTTGGGTAGTCCATGTTGTTTGGGTTGTTGGGTCATTTGAACACCCCTAGAGTCAGTATTAGAGTAAACTCCAAATATGGATAGGACCGCTATAGTTTTTGCACCATCATCGTCCTTCCTTTCGGCAAACTTATTGGAGCAGAACTATAGGATCTAAAATGAAAAGTGACATTTACAAGAAACCATTAAGCAAGTTAATGGTTTTTTTACCGAATAAATTATAACTAATCATTACGGGAACAAGAGTTATTCTACTGTATTGATGTCACACCCCTTCCTAGAAACTCTTTCTATCCTAGGAGAAGATGTGAAGACAGCTGATGCCAACCCTCCTATGATACCAACTACCAAACCTCATCTCTCTACCTTGACAGTAGAAACCTAAACACTTGATAAGCAGTTATAACATTCAGTAACTCAAACAAACTAACCAAGGTAAATTAAACTGATGTCAAACTTATACATAAACCATAAAATGATTAATTATAAATTGTGTTCCCATTTGTAAACTAGTCTAGGTCCTGAAAGAAATCACAAATAGAGATCTCCTTGAGTAGTGGAAGTGGATCGTTCCAAATTCCACTCAGATTGAACACAACGATTACAGTCTTAAACGGAAACATACAGATTATGTATATACAGAAATTACAGCATGTTATAAGAGATTCAAGGGATAGAGTATGCATACATTTGAAGAACCATTCTTCAACTATCCCTCGATCAGTCTTCAATGTGTCCAAACAATACTCGAATGCAACGAACAGAACACGACCAATAGCACAAATAACGGGATGCTCCTCGAACCCAATCGAGTCAAACTCGATTCATAAACTGAATTAGAACACAACCACAAGTGTTAACTTGGTACTCTCGGTATGATCTTGGATTGAGAAAGATAGAAGGTATGCGATCGAGTAGATAATCGAGTAAGTGGGAGATATGAACACTGTCTATCGCATAAACGATGTATTCGATCGTTTAGATAATGGAAGCCTATCGCATAGAATTTGCTACTCAATCGTGTAGCAACGATCAATGAGTAACTATCATATAGTCAACTCTTTACACGATCGTTTAGACTCTCAACGGCTATCGCTTAGTAAAATCTATTTTTACTTGATAGCCTGTTCCGTGAGAATTTTTATAATGGAACTCAACAACTAATTTTAGAAAACAATTTTCCTTTTATCTCACAGTTACCATAAAACTTCCAATAACCTCCCACTCAATCGGTTATTAGAGAAAAAGAATTAATTATCATATAATTAATATATTATAAATAAATATGATAACCAACTTATCATATTATATTTATAACCTATAGTTTTAATATTTCATCATATGAAACATATAAACCATAGTTTTTTTTCTATTTTATGGTACTTAATATAAATCATATTTACATTAATTCCTCCAACTAATGTATCTAATACATCACACCAATTATATCACATTTAATTGAATTTCCTCTTGTTAATTTGAGCACTTCAAACTAACCCAAAATCTTATTCTCAACTTGAACCCATTGAGCTACCAAGGGGACCTCATGGACCTATAGCTTAAAGCTCCAATGGTACGTGAATAACTGACTAAACTCTTTAGTCATTAGATCCACCATCCGTTAACTGTCGAGTACTCCATTAAAGATCGACGGTTGCACTCTTCTCACTACAGATATATTTCTGTGTCCATATGACTAATCAACAATGCGATAACCCTTAAATAAATCGCTCGTAAGTACAGTCGAACCAATTTACCGTTTTGCCCTTGTAATTACATCTAACTCCATAAGTACCACTGATTCCTCTAATGAATAATAAGTCATAGTCCTACTATGACTGAGTCTTCTCTTCCAAAGAGAGGGTGTGGCCACTATGTTCGAGACCCAGAATCAGTCCTAAGGGAGCAATTTATCTACTTACCCCTGCTTCGAGGAAGAAGTAAATTCTATCTTATGTAACTGAGTTCCTAGCTCCCCAATCAGACGAATCCCTAAAAAGGTAGGTTGGTTGAGTTGGCAATCTGGTCATTCTCACCTATACTAATCAAAGGACCGCCCTCATAGGCAGAAATTCCCAAAACACTCAAGATTAAGGTCATGTCACCTATGGTCATTTTAGTGAAATGTAAGTCTCAATTATCAACGGCATTATATAAAGAGACTAATCATCTCGTGGTTCGAGCTTATACAAATATTTATAGGAAACCCACGCTTGCATGTCTCCACATGAATGATCAGGATCAGACCATTGGTAGCACTTTACAACACTTGTAAATATCTACAAAACGGGTCTATCCGTAGTGTCATCAGGATAAGGTATCCCTCCTTTATTCTTATACTACAGACCATTTAGGATATTACTTAAGGCATGATCCATTTGTATATCTCACATACATGCTTAGGTTACATGAAATAACCACGGATCCTAGTTTATTGCATATATGTTAATGCAAATAAAATAACACTTATTTTATTACTAACAATGTGTGTACAAAAGGTTACAAACTACGAGACCACGGGGAGAATTAAGACACCAATCCCAACAATCTCCCACTTGTCCTAATTCCTCGGGATACTAATGTACAATATAGTATACAATAAACTAGGGCATACTCTATACCCCAGTATCATCTCCCACTTGCCCTAGACAAGGTGTAGCATGTCCCATAGACTCAGACTCTTCAGATGACCCTCGAACACTTTAGCCGTGAGAGCCTTTGTAAACGGATCAACAACGTTGTGCTCGATGCGATCTTCGTGACTATCACATCATCGTGATGCACAATCTCCCTGATCAAATAATACTTCCATTCAATATGCTTGCCTCTTCGGTGACTCTGACGTTTCTTTGAATTTGCCACAGCCCCGCTGTTATCACAATAGAGAATGATCGGCAAAGACATATTTGGAACAACTTCCAAATCTATAAAGAACTTCCTAAGCCAAACAAACTCTTTAGCAGCTTCACAAGCAGCTATGTATTCAATTTTCATAGTGGAGTCCACGATGCATCCTTGCTTGATGTTTCGCCAAACTACAGCCCCTCCATTCAGAGTGAACACTGACCCTGATGTTGATTTTTTAGAATTTATATCAGTCTGAAAGTCAGAGTCGGTGTATTCTATAAGGATTAAATCCTTATCTTCATACACGAACATATTGCCTCTCATTCTCCGAAGATACGTGAGAATCGTTTTGACCATCGTCCAATGATCTAATCCTGGATTGGACCGATATTGACTGACAATCCCTACTATATAGAAAATTTTAGGTCTAGTACATAACATTGCATACATGAGGCTTCCCATAGCCGAAGCATAGGGAATCCATCTGATTCCTCAACCTTTTGAGGTGTTTTAGGACAATGTTCCTTAGACAAAATAATTCCATGCCTGAAGGGTAATAAACCCCTCTTGAAATTCTGTATCGAATACCTGATCAACAACTTGTTAATGTATGATGTCTGAAATAAGGCCAACCTCTTGTTCTTACGATCCCAAATGATCTGGATTCCTAGAACATACTGTGCCTCTCCCAAATCTTTCATTTGGAATTGGGTGACTAGGCACTCTTTATTGGCAGACAGAAAACCTATATCATTCCCAATGGCTAGGATATCATCCACATATAGCACTAGGAAAGCTACAGAGCTATTGATAATTTTCTTGTAAACGCAAGGCTCTCAACGTTTTGATCAAAGCCAAATGATTTGATCGTACTATCAAATCCGATGTTCCACGATTTAGATACATGTTTCAGCCCATAAATGGACCTATTAAGCTTGCAAACCTTTTACTCTTGATCTGGAACAATGAATCCCTCTGGTTGAGCCATGTAGATGGTCTTCTCAAGATTACCATTCAGAACGACAGTCATGACGTCCATTTCCATATCTCATAATCATAAAATATGGCTATAGACAGGAGAATCCTGATAGACTTTAACATGACAACAGGTGAGAAAGTTTTCTCGTAGTTCACTCCCTCGACCTTGGTATAACACTTTGCCACGAGTCTAGCCTTAAAGGTTTATACCTTTCCATCTACACCTCATTTTCTCTTGTAGATCCACTTACACTCTATAGGTTTTACCCCATCAGGCCGATCCACAAGTTCCCAGACAGAATTGAGGTACATAAACAACATTTCCTAATTCATGGCTTTAATCTACTCATCTTTGTCAGCATCCTCCATTGCTTGCTTATAAACAATGGATCCTCAACTCCATCATCAGACATGATGTTTTAGGCTTCAGTCAAACCCATGTAGCGTTTTGGTGGGTTCGCAACCTTCCCACTGTTGGGATTGGTGTCCTAATTCTCTCGGAGTCTTGTTGTTTTGTAAAGATACACATGGTTTAATGAATAAAATAAGTGTTATTTAATTATGACATTTACTCATATCCAATAAATAAAGCTCCTTGGTTATCTTATATGAACTTAAGCATGTATATGTGATATACAAGTGGATCATGCATTAAGTGATAACCTAAGTAGGTTGATGCGTTATTTTATGATGTGGAATTATGGATGAAATGCGTTGATGGAGTTGCGTTGAGCACTCAAGTTTTCTCAGTGAAATCCAAGTGTAAACCCCACTGAGTTTCCTGGTAAATCCAGGGTCGAACTCAGGGACTTGGAAAAACAGGTTGCAGTGGTAATTTTTAGAAAACTTTGCAGTAACCAAATAAATAAATAAGTTGTTGGAGTTGTTGTTTGCAGTAAGGAAAATAAAAAAATGCAGCAGAGTTTCAATAAGAGTTGATAAAACAGAAGATACGATGAGTATGCGGTGAACGGGTTGAGAAGGGTTTTCGCTAACACTTCCTAGGATGCGTTCATGCTATACGATCATGCAACACACATACAATAGTAAACCACCTCTCGGTGCGAATGCTACGGCTTCTAATGCTAGAACGCATGCGATATATACGATAAATCTACAAGGCCTATACATAAGCCTCTATTCCTATTTATGCGATGACAAAATGACATCCACACAAATATGCGACCACATAATATGATACCTATCTCTAGGGTGCATGCTATGCAGATTGACAAACAAAGCTTATCTCTAAGTCCCTATCTCTTGCTTATGCCAATCTAATCTCGCTCTCTCGAGTCTAGATTCTAACCTAGCTCTCTCGAGTCATTAGGTTATTTCTTTAAACTCTCTCTCAAGTAGCTCTAACGGGGTGTTGGGCACAACATAAAACAAGACAACTACATGTGTTGAAGATCCTAAGTCATGTTAACTTAGTTCTTCTCAACCCATTCAATTAGTTTAGCTACTCATGCATGCTAAGAGAGTGAACAGATGTAAAAGGAGAACTTCCATTGTATAAATATAAAGTTGAAGTACAAAATAACAATGCAAGGAAAGAATAAAGAGCCTGGTAGAAATCTCTTGCTTCCCAGGCTTTTTACACTATCTCTCTACTCGTGTTCAAAAGATATTCTCGCTCTTTGATAGTCGGCCCGCTCTCTACTTTTACGTTTCAAGGTTATCTCTCGAGTTTCCCTGAGCGATCTTCCGTTCACTTTTACGCTTTAAGAACTTAGCACTATGATAACATGCATTTCTGTCTGTTATCATAGGTCTATAGTATAAGGATTAAGGTGGGATACCTGATCCTTGTGACACTACGGATATGGCCCACTTTGTAGAGGTTTGCAAGTGTTATAAACTATACAGATGGTAGATCCTGACCATTCATGTGGAGACGTGCAAGCGGGGATGTCCTATACAAAGAGTTTGTATAAGACCTGAACCACGAGATGACTAGACTCTGTATATAACGTCGTTGATACTAGAGATTTGCATCTCACCTAAATGACCATAGGTGACACGACCTTAATCCTGAGTGTTTTGGAAACTCCTGCCTTTGAAGGTGGTCCTTTGATTAGTATGGGTGAGAGTGGCTAGATTGCCAACTCAATATGCCTACCTTTTTTGGGACTTGTCTGATCTGGGAGTTGGGAACTCAATCTACAAGATGGAATTCACTTCTTTCCCAAAGTAGGGATAAGTAGAGAGATTTCTCCCTTAAGGGATGATTCCAGGGCTTGAACATAATGGCCACAGCTTCTCTTTGGAAGAGAAGACTCAGTCATAGTAGGACTAGAACTTATGTTCATTAGAGGGATCAGTGGTACTTAAGGAGATAGATGTAACTACAGGGGCATAACGGTTATTGGCCCAGTTGTACTTACGAGCGATCTGTGAAGGGTTGTCGCACTACTGATCGGTCTTTAGTGGAGTGCCTGACAGTTAACGACCATGACTAAAGAGTTTAGTCAGGTATTCACGTACCATTGGAGCTTCGAGCTACAGGTCCATGAGATTCCCTTAGTAGCTCAATGGATTTAGTTAAGGATCAGTTCTTGGTGTTGATTTGAAATGTTCAAATTGACAAGAGGTATTTTGATTAAATATGATATAATCGGTATGATGTATAAGATACATCTAGTGGAGGATTGATGTAAATGAGATTTACATTAAGTACCATGGAAAAGAAAAAGAACTACAGTTTATATGTTTCATGAGATGAAATATTAAAACTATAGGTTATATAAGTTGGTTATCATTTATATTTATAATAATATTAATTATTGGATAATTAATTCTTTTTCTTTAAGAACCAATTGAGTGGGTGGTTATTGAATTCATGGTAATCATAAGTTTAAAAGGAATGGTTTTCCTAATTTTAGGATTTTTTACAAACTGTTGAAGTTTTCATAAAAAGTTTTGGAGATTTCTCTCTCGCGCAAAAAGGGATCTCATAATAGTCGTCAAGTAAATACATATTTACTCAGCGACGGCTAGAGCTAGCTAAACAATTGTGCAGTGGTGAGCTAAACGATTGTGCAGTATTTACTAACGATCACATAGTTTTGCTAGAAGATCGCTTGCCCAAAATAAACGATCGTGTAGAGTCTGTAGGTGACAGACCGAGCTAAGCAATGAGCTAAACGATTGCATAGCTTTTGCTAGATGATCGCTTAGCTTTTTTAAACAATTGGGCATCGACCTATACGATAGGACTCTGCCATCTCCAACTTGCCCAGTCGCATACACGATCAGTGTTTCCTCCTTTTTCTGCCTCATACCAAGTCCGAACAGAATCCACCCTCTGGATTCTCATACGAGAATACCAAGGTAGCCTTTTTGGTGGTGTCAGACTCAATTCGACACCATGGAGGTGCTTTAGAGGCCGTTCATGTTGTTGTTGAGGAGTTTGTGGCCGAGGCGATCGTTGAGGACGAGCGCGAAGTGTTCGTGTTGTGTTTGTTGCTGTGTTGCAGTCATGTAGATCGAGCGTTCAGGGTTGTTATTGTTCGAGCAGTCGTGTGCAACAGAGCGTGGAGACGCATCTTCAAATGTGCATAGAGTTTGCTCTTTGTTCATCTGAGTTATTCATGTTGTATTTCTGAATTAATTTTATAACCGCTTGTTTGAAGTCGACTGTAAATGTATTGTTCATTCATGATTGTGATTTGGAATAATCTTATTTCCACTACTCATGGAAATCTCGAATCTGATTTTCTTCACCCACTATATCGAGGCAGTCTCAATTCTTAAGATGGTTGACTAGATACACCGACATCAACAACTCTTATTGATCTATCAGTCAGTTCAACAACTCTTGTTGAACTCTCAGTAGTCTCACCAAAAATCTCATGTAAAACAAGCTTGCTTTATAGTTTATGATCCTTGATGTGGTCTTCTTCCAAGAAGATAGCATTTTTCGACACAAACACCTTATTCTCACTTGGATCATAGAATTATCCACCCCTCATTTCCTTAGGGTAGCCTACAAAGAGGCAAACTTTCAAACGTGGTTCCAACTTTTTAAGGTTAGCCACAAGCACGTGGGCCAAACATCCCCAAATCCTAAAGTGGCGTAAACTACCTTTACGGCCTCTCCATAGCTCAAAAGGTGTTTCAGAAACACTTTTCGAGGGAACGTTGTTCAAAATATAACATGCAATTTCCACGAAAAATATCCAAAACAAGTCTGGAAGATTAGCATAACTCATCATAGACCGAACCATGTCCAACAGGGTTCTGTTTGTCCTTTCTGATACACCATTCTGCTGAGGTGTACTTAGGGCCGAGAGTTAGGACGTGATTCCATGTTCTATCATATAGTTCTAGAATTTGAGGTCTATATACTCTCCACCACGATTAGACCATAGTGTTTTTATCTTCTTACCTAAAACATTTTCAATTTCAGCCTTATACTCCTTGAACTTTTCAAGAGTGTCAGACTTATGTTGCATTAGGTATAGATACCCGTATCTTGAATAATCATCTATGAAAGAAATGACATATTTATACCCACCTCGAGCTTTAACACTCTTCGGACTACAAAGATCTGAATGTATAAGCTCCAAGGTTTCCTTGGCTCTATAATCTTTTCCAGTAAAAGGTCGTTTGGTCATCTTGCCTTCAAGGCATAATTCACATACTGGCAAGGAGTTTCCTTCTAAATCTTTTAGAAGTCCAAATTTCACCAACTTTTCAATCTTATTGAGGTTGATGTGACCTAACTTAAGATGCCAAATATGAGCGTTTTCCTTAGGAGAAACCTCTGGTCTTTTTGCAGTTGTCGTTGTTCTGAACATTTCAATACTAAGCAAGGCTTTTATGACTAACGGGCTTAGTACATATAAGTTATTTTCCATTGAACCAAAATCAACCTCCATACCATTCTTGAAAATAAATACTTTACTCTCAGAAAAGGAGACAGTATAACCCTGTTCAATCGGACAAGAAACCGAAATTAAGTTCCTCTTGATATGAGGAGCTACAAAAACATTATCCAGTAACAATAACGTTTCTTGTCTAAAAATAACTTCAGCCTACCTACAGCAACAGCTTAAACAACCTCACCAGTACCGACTCGAAGAGTCAACTCTCCATCTTCCAACGTTTTTCAGAAACTAAATCCCTTGTAGGAAGAACTGACGTGATTAGTAGCACCTGAATCAAGTATCCAGGCAGAATCATCATTCTCTACCAAACACATCTCCAAGACAAATAAATCACATTTACTGTCTTTAGACTTCTTCCTCTCCTGGAGAGTAGTGAGATCAGTGTTAGAACTTATATAAGCTCCAAGTTCCATTTTAGAGAACAATTCTCATCGATGAACTTCATCTGAGTCAGCAATAATTGCTTTCTCTTTTAGTCCATTGACATTCAAGAAAAATTGGAGATTATCTTGAGAACTGACACTACTTGTTTCTTTGTCATCTATCCCTTTTTTATCAAAAAGTGAGAACTAACGTTCAAACAATTCTTGCAACGAGTCTATGATCTGACGTGCAATGACCATGTTCTCAACCATTTTGGCTAATGCATCAAGTATGCTAGCCAAAATGTTAAGTCAAGCCAATGAATTAGCCTTCATCCACACCTCATATGCATTACCAATATTTTGCAGTGCATCAATGGTCGGGACTTAAGGACACTCCTCAACCATGACAATCTTGAGGTCGTTTACCACGAAATATGTTTTAAGAGACTCTTTCCAATGTATGTAATCAGTCAAGAGGAAACTAATGAAAAATCATACATTTTGCTGAAAAAACAAACACGTTGATCTACATTAGATTTTAGCAAATACTCTTTAAAACAAAATCCAATTTGGTTTAGCAAAATCTAAATGAACCTCGTGTAACATTTAGTTTTACAATGATGCTCTAGTGGTTTAGGACAAAAGCCACCGAAAGGTGGTAAATTTATCCCTCCTCTGAATGAAGACACTTTCAACCAGTCATTAATACCAAAACTCTTGTTCCTATAACAACTAGCCATCATTGATTTGGTCAAGAAAGCATTAACTTGCTTAATAATTTCCCATAAGTGTGACCTTTCATTTTAGATCCTAGAGTTTCGCCCCAAGCAGCCAATTCGAAGGGAAAAATCTGATTGAGGCAAAAACTAAAGCGAACCTATCCATTTCTGGAGTTCACCTTGACATTGACCAACCGCACAAACCATCCGAAGGGGGACACTCCCAAGGCGCCACGAGGTCGTGCTAGAAGATCTCACGGTGCAAACCAATGAAGAAGACCGCAGGACATATTGACACACATCCTTCACCCATTTACTATAAATACTCTCTCGGTCCACCTTGATATTGACTCATGCAAACACCATCGGAAGGGGGATGCTCCCAGGGCACCAGAGGCCAAGCATGAATCTCACGACGTGAATATTCAAGGAGAAATGTGAGTGGAGTTAAGATATCGTATATATCTTTTCCTCCCACTAAGTATTTTATAACCTAGGATGTAATTTACTTAGAAAAAACACGGCTAACAATTTTAACTAAGTGACATTTAGATTTGCCCAAAAGTAACTCTTACTTTGGAAAGCTGAACAACTTTTGATCATCATTCATTAAACTCTTTAACGAAGTCTTTGATCAACTGTTGCATGCTTGCAACAAATATATCTAATTTACCTTTCCAAATAGTTTCCCAGGTAGGGGTGTTCTGTTTCTGTCAGCTTAAATACCCCAACCTAGATAGAACTCGCCTTAGACAAAAGATCCCTTATAGATAGATTTAATACAAATTTAATCCTTATGGAAATTAATTTAATCCTATTAAACCGATTCAAAAGATTAAACTTAGGTATTTAATCCCATTATAACCATGAACTTAGGTTTATCTCAATCAAATTTTAAAACCCTTTTCAAACATGAGTTCACCTAAGTTCGCATGCAACTCTTTCTTATTGATTTTAGTTCTAATTTCCATTATAACACATATAACAGGAAATAACTAAAACCAACCACATTGCAAAGCAACACATACAAGGCATTCATAACTCTTATAAATAAGCCTAAGTATCATGCTTCATGCATTGTTCATTCATTACTACTGGTATATAACACTTATATAACAAAGCAATGAACCAAGCATACATGCTCTCATACACCCTTATACTATAACGCTTATAATATAAAGATGATGCATGAATATGCTTAATGCATGCATAAATATAACTCTTATATTTCATGATGCATGAGCACGCTTTCTTGTAATTTCATCATGCCATTAACTATATTATAACACTTATAATATATGATGCATAAATAAAATGCATAACCTGAGGTGGGTTTTAAATCTATATGTCATACATTATGGCATATAAACAAACATACATCTCATGTACATAAAGTAAAAGTTGATGAACCGGGATAATTAACCTCAAATCCTCAAGAAAAAGCTAACTATTACAAAGAACAATGAGTCTACCGGTTCAAACAGGAGAATCGGGTCTTGAACCGTTCGGGCGAAGATCACATCTCCTTAATCGTGTAACAAATCTTTGTGATCGTTTAGCCACACTATAGAAGTATAAATGATCGTTGCTAACCTTTGACTATGCGATGAAGCATGAAGGTCACGCAATTGTGCAGTGCGCATCGTGCAATGCAAGCCTTAAACGATCAAGTAGATGACAACAATGCGGTGAAGCATAATCGTTTAAACGATCGCTGAGCAAACGCAAGGTATCGTATACCGGGTGATCGTGTAGTCAGTGATTATGCGATGAAGCATGCTGAACTACACGATCATTTAGTGCACGTGCCTTTTATTAAACGATGAGCATCAAATACTCTATGCGATCGTTTACCTCAAACGTCCAAACGATCGAGCAACCAATGCTACATAATAGAGTACTCTTTACCCCATCGTTTAGCATTAACTATGCGATCGTTTTGTAAATACTATACGATCGGGCAGAACTTTTCTACATGATCGTTTAGCTTGGGCTAGACAATGCGACCAACTTTTGGTTTTCTTCCTCGATGAGAACTGCATCTCCATGCTTCGAAACTTCATCACGAACGACTCAAACAACTTCAAACACTTTGAATACATACTCGATTACTTGTTAATTATGCAGAAAAACACATGGGCCCTTACAAATTAACACTTTGTAAACTTAAAGAAAGCTTTAAACAGAGGCAATCATCCCATAAACATCCATCAACACATCCACAAACACATTTAACTCTTAAACGTATTACAGAAAAAACTTAAAACCCACCACGACTGTAAAAGAAGTTCAATACAACAATAGAATTTGAAATATCAAAACAACCTGGCTTTGATATCAATTGATGGAAATCACAAACAGAGATCTCCATGAGCAGTGGAAGTGGATCATTCCAAATTCATTCAGATTGAACACAACGATTACAGTCTTAAACGGAAACATACAGATTATGTATATACAAAAATGATAGCGTGCTATAAGAGATTCAAGGGATAGAGTATGCGTATCTTTGAAGAACCATTCTTCAAGTATCCCTCGATCAGTCTCCAATGCATCCAAACAGCACTCGAACGCAACAAACAAAACACGGCCAATAGCACAAACAACAGAATGCTCCTCGAACCCAATCGAGTCCAACTCGATTCATGAACTGAGTTAGAATACTACCACAAGTGTTACCTTGATATTCTCGGTGTGAGAATCCAAGAGTTGTGGTTTCTATATGATCCTGGATTGAGGAAGATAGGAGGTATGCGGTCGAGTAGATGATCGAGTAAGTGGGAGATATGAACACCGTCTATCGCATAGACGATGTACTCGATCATTTAGATAATGGAAGCCTATTGCATAGACTTTGCTACTCGATCGTGTAGCAACGATCAGCGAGTAACAATCGTATAGTCAACTCTTTACACGATCGTTTAGATTCTCAATAGCTATCGCTTAGTAAAAACTATTTTTACTTGATAGCCTATTCCGTGAGAATTTTCATAATGGAACTGAACAACTAATTTTGGAAAACAATTTTCCTTTTATCTCATGGTTACCATAAAACTTCTAATAACCTCCCACTCAATCGGTTATTAGAGAAAAATAATTAACTATTATATAATTAATATATTATAAATAAATATGATAACCAACTTATCATATTATATTTATAATGTATAGTTTTAATATTCCATCTATATGAAGCATATAAACCATAGTTCTTTTTCTATTTTATGGTACTTAATATAAATCATATTTATATTAATTCCTTCAATTAATGTATATAATACATCACATCAATTATATCACATTTAATTGAATTTTCTCTTATTAATTTGAACACTTCAAACTAACCCAAAATATGATTCTAACCTTAAACTCATTAAGCTACCAAGGGGACCTCATAGACCTGCAGCTTGAAGCTCCAACGGTACGCGAATAACTGACTAAACTCTTTAGTCACGAGATCCACCATCCATTAACTATCGAGTACTCCACTAAAGACCGACGGCTGCACTCTTCTCACTACATATATATTTCTGTGTCCATATGACCAATCAACAGTGCGATAACCCTTAACAAATCGCTCGTAAGTACAGTCTGACCAATTTACCGTTTTGCCCCTATAGTTACATCTAACTCTTTAAGTACCACTGATTCCTCTAATGAACAATAAGTCATAGTCCTACTATGACTGAGTCTTCTCTTCTAAAGAGAGGGTGTGGCCACTATGTTCAAGACCCGGAATAAGCCCTAAGGGAGCAATTTATCTACTTACCCTTGCTTCGGGGAATGAATGAATTTCATCTTATGTAACTGAGTTCCCAGCTCCTTAATCAGAAGAATCCCCAAAAAGGTAGGCTAGTTGAGTTGGCAATCTGGCCACTCTCACCCATACTAATCAAAGAACCGCTCTCATAGGCAGAAGTTCCCAAAACACTCAGGATTAAGGTCATGTCACCTATGGTCATTTTAGTGAAAGGTAAGTCTCAGTTATCAATGACGTTATATAAAGAGAATAACTATCTCGTGGTCCAAGCTTAGACAAACTCTTTGTATAGGACACTCCCGCTAGCATGTCTCCAAAGGAATGGTCAGGATCAAACCATTTGTAACACTTTATAATACTTGTAAATATCTATAAAGCGGGTCTATCTGTAGTGCCACCAGGATAAGGTATCCTTCATTTATCCTTATACTACAAACCATTTAGGATATTACTTAGGCATGGTCCACTTGTATGTCTCACATACATGCTTAACTTACATGAAATAACCACAGATCTAAGTTTATTGGATATGAGTAAATGCAAATAAAATAATATTTATTTTATAAATAACAATGTGTGTACAACGAGACCACCGAGAGAATTAGGGCACCAATCCCAACAGGTTCCTATTATGTACATGAAGGACAACCGTTAACAACCTAAGTTATCTTCTCTTCAACCTTTGAATACTGAGTGGAAAACTCGCAGAACAGCTATCCTCTAGGATGTTGACCACTACCTGGGGAAAAGAAAACATTAGAAACGGTGAGCTACTAGACTTTAAAACGTACTATTGAGCATCAATTAAACACCAACTTCTGTAAAACATCAAGGTTTAAAACAATTACTCTCATTATATGAAAACATATAATGCATTCAAACCCTGAAAATTCATCATCAAATTTTACATTGGAAATCCTCTTCATTTAACCTTAGTTGAGAGAGAACCCTTTTGCTAATTTCTTAATGCCAATCCTTAACTGATGTAGAGTAATCTCAATACAATCAGCGTCAATAGTAACTTTCCTACATGCACGTGGTATTAGCCTGAATACCACCATACCTTAGGTATCAAGGGTTCTAGATACCTTCATACCTTTATTATCGAGTTTTCTCATGGTAACATCATAACTCATTCTTTGAAAAAGTAAACTCGACCCTTGAACATCATGCATTCCAGTAAAACAAGTCTTAAATGCATGCTTCATGAAAGATGTTCGTAAGTTAAGGAATGCTAGTTAACGCATGCTTCATAAATCTCATTGTTCAAGAAAATATTAGACTATGCGTCCACACATCAGTCTTCATACTAATGCATGCGTTGGAGTACTACTTTAAAGAAAACATGTTATGCGTTAGAAAATTCATTGCAAGGCTAATAACTCATGTGCAGAACTTTGTTAAGAAAACATCATGAAAACTAGCTCAACAGTAAATCATGCATTGAAAACTCATATGAGAAAACTTTCATAAAACTTTGTCACTCACTGTCTAAGGCTACTTCCTCAAAGGGTGATAGGCTTCTCCTATCTGTGTTTGCCATGTAACAACAGTAAATACCCTTGGTTAAATCTATTAGCTATCTCTTGAGCTTAACGTACATTCTTAAGTTAACATCATCCTTAGATAACCCTAACAGCTTCTATCGTATAGCATACTTTATCAAAGCACGATAAGGACAATTTGCGCTCCCTCGTGAGTGGCAATGCGCTCACAGCGCTCACTTAGGCTCTAGGACACGCCCACGATACCTATGAGTTAAGTTCCAACTGACATTCTCCTTAGCACGTCCAGTCGATGTCTCTTTCCCTCACAACCTTGTGCTCACCTTATACGCACACTTCTCAGCCAATGCTTGCTCGTGCATAACTTCAGTCTGCCTACAGCAATAGCTAAAACAAGCTCACTAGTACTGACTCGAAGAGTCATCTCTCCCTGTGGTAACGTTTGCCAGGAACTGAATCCTTGGTAAGAGAAACTGACATGATTGGTAGCACCTGAATCAAGGATTCAGGCAGAATCATCATTATCTACCAGACACGTCTCCAAGACCAATAAATCATATATACTGTCTTGTCTCCTCTTTTGGAGAGTAGTGGGATCGAGGTTGTTTGCCACAAAATTTGTTTCACATGATTCTTTCCACTATAAGTAGTCGGTTATTTTAAAAGCTTTAAACAGAAATACTAACGAGTTACTGAAAAGAAAAAACACATTGACTTACGTTAGGTTTTAAGCAAATACCCGTTGTAAAACAAAACAAAATCTAATAAGGTTTTAGTTTGAACCCCATGTGACATCTAGTTTTGCAATGATGCTTCAAAGGTTTAGGACAAAAGTCGCCGAAGGGAGGTCAATTATCCCTCTTCTGAATTGAGAAGTTCTCAACCAGTCATTAATACAAGAACAACTCTTGCTCCTATAACGACTAGCCATCATTGATTTGGCCAAGAGATTATTAACTTACTTAACAATCTCCTGTAAGTGTGACTCACCATTTTAGGCCCTAAAGGTCCGTCCTAAAAGGCCAATCCGAAGGGAAAATACGATTGGAGCAAAACCTAAAGCGACCCTATCTATTTCTGGAGTTCACTTGATCTTGACCAACGGCACAAAACCCATCCGAAGGGGGACACTCAAAGGCGACACGAGGGAGTACAGAATAATCTCACGGTGTAAACCAATGACATAGACATAGGATGTTTTGACACACACCCTTCACCCACTTACTATAAAACTCTCTCCGTCCATCTTGATATTGATTCATGCAAACACCATCCGAAGGGGGATGCTCTCAAGGCACCACGAGGCCAATCATGAATCTCACAGTGTGAATATTAAAGGGCAAACGTGAGTGGAATCATAGACATATCAGATACGCCTCATCCTCTCACTGAGTATTTTATAACCTAGGGTTTAGCTTACTTAGTAAAACACGACTAAGGATTTAAATTAAGTGACTTTTAGGTTTGCCCAAGAGTAACTTTTACATTGGATAATTGAACAACTTTTGATCATCATCCATTAAACTCTTTAACGGAATCTTTGACCAAATCGTCGCATGCTTGTTGAAAATCTATCTAATTCACCTTTCCAGGTAGGTTCCCAGGTAGGGGTGTTATGTTTCCGTCAACTTAAGAACCCCAGCCTAGCCAGAACCCGCCTTAGACAAAAGGTCTCTTATAGATAGGTTTAGAAAAAATTTAATCTTTTATTTCAACCAATTTAATCTTATTAAACCGATTTTAAAAGAATAATCTAGGTTACTAAACTCTTTAGAACCACTTGAACTTAGATTTATCTCAATCCAATTTTAAAACCCTTTTAAAAAACTTGAGTTCACCCTAAGTCCGCATGCAACTTTTAATTATTTATTTTAGGTCTAATTTCCTTTATAACACTTATAAACGGAAACAACCACAATGCTAAGCTAACACATGCAAGGCATTCATAACGCTTATGAATAGCCTAAGATCATGCTCAATGCATTGTCCATTCATTGCTACTTCTTTTATATAACACCTATACAAAACAGCAACGAAGCAAGCAAAACATGCTTCCATTCACCCTTAGACTATAATATTTATAATAAAAGGATAACGCATGATAATGCTCACTGCATGCAAAATATAACTCTTATATTTCATGATGCATCGCATGCTTTCAAGTAATTTCTTCATACTCGATTATAACAATTATAATACATGATGCATAAATAATTGCACAACCTAAGGTGGGTTTTGAACTATATGTCAAACACTTTGGCATATCAGCACCATACATCATATGCATAATAAACCAATGTTGATGAACCAGGTGAAATTGCCTTAACCATACAAAAATAAAGCTAACTATTACAAAGACATGGAGTCTCCGGTTCAAATAGGCGAATCGGGATTTGAACCGCTTGGACAAATCATCGCATTTCCAACCATCATGTACTAAGCACCCCGTTATCGTCTACATGATAAAACAAATGCTTTGCTCTATCGCTTACAAGTGCTCCCAGAGTTAAACGATCGTTTAGCATTTACTACACAATCGTTTAGAAAAATATAAACGATCGTTTAGCTATTACTACACGATCGCGTACCTTTATTAAGCGATGAAGCTTGAGGTACACGATTGCTTAGTGCGCTCCGCACAATGCCCGCCTTTTGCGATTGTCTAAACGATTATGATGCTACGAAGCACCATCTCCTAAGCGATTGCTTAGCTAGCACCTCCGTATCGTATACGCACGATCGTGTAGGTAGTAACTAAGCGATGAAAGCTTGCTAACTAACTGATCGTCTCACGCCTCGGTACTAAACGATGAGTATCACATAACTCCCACTACAATCTTCTACCTTCAGTGCCTACGCGATCAGGTAACCAACACTACACATAGAGTATGATTTATCCCATCGCTTAGCATTAGCTAAACGATCGTTTAGAAAATACTACACGATCGTCTAGAAAAATCTAAACGATCGCTTAGTTAAATCCCAATGATCGTTTACCTGAGGCTACACAATATAACCAATGCTTGGTCTTCTTCTTTGTTAAGAACCGCATCTCCATGCTTTGAAGCTTCATCACGAATGATTCGACTAACTCAAACTCTTTGAATTACAGACTCGATTGCAAAGTTAATTATGCCCAGAAACACAGGCCCCTTACAATTAACACTATGTAATTACAGAAAGATTTAACTAAAAGGCAATTATACCCGAAACATTCATCAACTTAACCACAAATGCAGAAAAAAATTAACCGCAAATGCAAAAACCCATCGCGACTGTCAAATGAAGTTTGAAACAGAGTTGTAATTTGGAATATCAGAACAACCTGGCTCTAATACCAATCGAAGGAAATCGAATTCGAGATTTCCATAAGCAGTGAAAAATAAATCATTCCAAATTACAATCATGAATGAACTTTGCAAATTACAGTCATAAACAAAACAAACAGTTATGCAATCAATACAGAAATTACAGTATGAACAATCAAATAAATAAGATGAATGCTACGAACGTTTGTCGACTCGTCTCCACACTCCTTGCTCATGAACGCTCAAACACATAAACCTTGAGCGCTCGAACAACACGACCGCAACACTACACGAATACTTCACACTCGTCCTCAACAATTGCCTCGATCATGAACCCCCAGTAACACGAATGGCCTCTACAGAACCTCGACGGTGTCGAGTTGAGTATGACACTACCAAGAAGGTTACCTTGGTATTCTCGATATGAGAATCCAGAGGGTGGGCTCTATGTGAACTTGGAATGAGATAGACAAAGGAGGAATGAACAATTGTGTACACGATTGGGCAAGTGGGAGAAGACAGAAAACTATCGCATAGGTGATGCCCAATCGTTTAGCTAAAGCTAAGCGATCGTCTAGCAAAAGCTAAGTGATTGTTTAGCTCATCTCTTAGTACTGTGTCTGTCGCCTACAAAATACTACACGATTGTTTACTTCGCTCAAGCTATCGCTTAGTAAATCGATATTTACTTGACAAGCTCCCGTTTCTTTAGATTCTTTTTGCTAGAGAGATCTCAAAACAATTTTTGCCAAAACTTTTAAAAAACTTACTAAAATTAGGAAAACAATTTTTCTTTTATCTCACGGTTACCATGAACCACCAATAACCTTCCACTTAATTGGTTATTAGAGAAAAATATTTAATTATCCAATAATTAATATTATTATAAATATAAATGATAACCAACTTATCACACTATATTTATAACCATCTCATGAAACATATAAACCATAGTTCTTTTTCTATTCCATGGTACTTAATGTAAATCTCATTCACATTAATCCTCCACTAGATGTATCTCATACATCATACCGAATATATCATATATAATCAAAATATCTCTTGTTAATTTGAACATTTCAAATCAACACCAAGAACTGATCCTCAACTGAATCCATTGAGCTACCAAGGGGACCTTATGAACCTGTAGCTCGAAGCTCTAATGGTACGTGAATAACTGACTAAACTCTTTAGTCACATGATCCATCATCCATTAACTGTCAGACATTCCACTAAAGACCGATAGCTAAACTCTCCTTACCACAGATATATTATGTGTCCTTCTTAACGAATCAGAAGTGCGACAACCCTTCACAAACTGCTAGTAAGAGCAGCTCGGCCAATAACCATTATACCCCTGTAGTTACATCTAACTCCTTAAGTACCACTGATCTCTCTAATGAACATAAGTCATAGTCTTACTATGACTGAGTTCTCTCTTCCAAAGAGAAGTTGTGGTCACTATGTTCAAGCCTCGGAATCAGCCCTTAAGGGAACAATCTCTCTACATATCCCTGCTTCAGGAAAGAAGTGAATTCCATCTTGTGGAATGAGTTCCCAACTCCCAGATCAGACAAGTCCCCAAAAAGGTAGGCATGTTGAGTTGGCAATCTGGCCACTCTCACCCATACTAATCAAAGGACCGCCCTCAAAGGCAGGAGTTCCCAAAACACTCAGGATTGAGGTCGTGTCACCTATAGTCATTTAGGTGAGATGCAAGTCTCTAGTATCAACGGCATTATATACAGAGTCTAGTCATCTCATGGTCCAGATCTTATACAAGCTCTTTGTATAGGAACCCCCACTCGCACGTCTTCACATGAATGATCAGGATCTACCATCTTTAGTAGTTTACAACACTTGCAAACCTCTACAAAGCGAGTCATATCCGTAGTGTCACCAGGATCAGGTATTCCATCTTAATCCTTATACTACAGACCTATTTAGGTTATCACTTAAGACATGATCCACTTATATATCACATATACATGCTTAAGTTCACATAAGATAACCAAGGAGCTTTGTTTATTGGATATTAGTAAATGCCATAATTAAATAACACTTATTTTATTCATTAAACAATGTGTATCTTTACAAAACAACGAGACTTCATGAGAATTAGGACACCAATCCCAACAAGTCTTACTCGTCAACTACTCTCTTATCCCTCAGATGCAACTGTCTGCTTATTCAAACATCAAATTTTCAGATTCAGCTTATAGCCTTAATAACTTGAATTTCAGATGTTATTTTGCAAAATTTCCTTCTAACAACTTGTTCACAAACATCTTAACTTTCTTATTTCAAGATTTGAGCCTCTGATTCTCTTGTCAAGTTCAGAATTTATCAAATTTCTCCATCTACTCGAGAAACTTGAAAGGTTGGAACACTTAAGGAAATCTTCAAACTCAGCAAAAATTCGTGAGAATTTCCTTCTAGCAGCCCTGAACCGCCTTAGACACTACTCAAGTTTCACTTTGGCAGTAGCTTCTCTTCTTTGGTGCGGGTAATTTGCTCAAACTAAGCTCCTCATTTCAAACCTTCTTTTATACCCAAAGTTGCATGGTTGGATGGTTTATTACAATGACAACCGATCCATTAAAGCTTGTTTAGGACCTCTATTCCGGCCATTTAGCCCACTAACCAAGTGACTCAGTTGGGCACTTCAATCCTTTAACAACGCATCCCGACCAATGCAGAGGTTGAAATGGCATCACATAGGCTAGTCTTCCTCGCATAGACCCCTCTCTCAGCCAACGCATTTCCAACCCTTTTCTCTTGCTCTCACGATGTAAACACTTGCGTTGACACTTGATTCATACAAACATCTCCCAACTTCTCTAGTAACACTTTAGCACCTATCTAACCAATGCATAAGTTGCGTCTTGTGGCCCACCTAGCCCTTCCCTCAACACCCCTCTTACACTTCCTTAGACAAGCTTGGCTACTCGCATCCCACATGCCTTAGCCTTCACTAAGTTCTTCATATCCCTCAATGCAAGCTTCACACTTAGCCAATTTTCTCTGTTGTAACCTTGAACGCATGGCATGGCAAAACCATCTTCATGCTTCATAATTTCTTTCTACACTTAGTATAAATTTCATTCGAAATGCGTAGCCCCCTTTACAAGCAACATACATAAAATAGAATTAACCATGCATCAATACATTAACTTAGACCTACATACATAGTAGAATAGGGTTTATAGTGATTGGTTGAGAATGTCTCAATCCAATGAATGAATTGTTGACCACCCTTCGATGACGCTTGTTCTAATTCACTTGAGTATTATAGCAATAGAAATAATTAATTAATATGAATGAGATTCATATTAAATCTATAGGGTTCTTTTTTAATTTCTATGTTGAACTTGAATGGATAGTTGATTGCATATTATCAAATAACATATTTTATATATTTCAAAGTTTTGTCTATTTCTCTCACGTGTTTTAATTTTTGATTACAGATATAAGTCAAATTAATAGAGAAAAATGCTACTTGAAAATGTCATTAACACTAACTGGCAATGTAATTTTTTAAAGTTTGTATTTGAATTGGGAAACGTTCTCAAAATACTATTGTCAATTTCATTATATGATTGATGAATCATAAATTGAGAGAACTTATATTTATCTTCTAACAAACATATTAGATGTCAAACTTAGAGGATAAATGATCGGACAATAACATATGATGTTGAAGTCAATATAAGTTTAATTTAGATAATTATCTAAATACTCTTAAGATTAGTACTATAATAGTCCACGAAAATATAACTTCTATGACTGAAGCTAATAAGGAAATTGTTTCCAAATTAGCTTGAGAAGTCGTACTATGGGGAAGTTTAAAAATATCTTAAAATGAAAGAATATAAGAATAAAAGTAAATTTGATTTACTGAGTTCTTGGTGGAGAATAAAGATTCACACCAAGATAGATGGTTATGGATTCACCATAAAAAAATTTCTTCAGTAAAATTAAATTGTATTTCTTGGAAAATACATAATTATGTAGAATAGCTTTTACAAGTCGACACTAGGAAGCTCATCTCAATTAAAATAGTGGGAGATATTATTATGTCATTACTTTTTGTGCTGAAAATGGTGTTTTTATCGCCATATGAGGAATTCAATTTCTCCTAACTTTATTACTACATAATTCATAGTTTATGAATTGTTTTAGTAATAAAGCATATTTTCAAAAGTTGTTTGAAAATATGTTCAGTTTTAAATAAGTACAATTTGTGTGTTAAAAGTTAACACGTCTAACTACAATACTGAAAGATTAAGAATTTATGAATCCATAACAAAAAGACAAATTCTTTTCTCCTTAAAGATACTTTTCTTTGGCGTTTAAAATTGATTATGATTAATTTTAATTACTATTAAAAGTAATTCACTAAAGGTTAGAGTTAAGCTACTTTGCCTGTTTAAAGATCTTGTCTTTCATGCAAGAGAACCATTAAACCTTATTAGATCAAGATAAATGACCAAAGAACTTGTTAAACTTACATATTCTAATCTGAGTGGTTTGAAGAATGTAAAAGTCATCTTAACATCATAAATATGTCGTCAATGTGATTGATGAATGTTTTGTGTATAAGTTTCTTAATCTAATGCAACTTAAGCTTCATTCTCTTTGAAATGTCCAAAAGAAATTAGACTAAAGTTTAAATCAATTAGGTATGTCTATCAAGACATTATGATCATATCATTAAAGTTTGTACAGGAGTCTATTGTACTGCACCTAATTGAAAAAGATGGGATTAGATCCGAACTCAAGCATTATATACAATTTTAGGTAAAATTGTCAAGTAATAGGAGAAATTTGACCCTGCTAGGCTTGGTCAAATTAATGATGAGCTTTGTTAGACATAGTCACATCATTTAAAAGTTAGACAATGTTGCCAAGCTCTGTTTAGGATATGCAATAGAGATTGCATTTTGAACATTATTTCTTCCAAAACTGTTTGAGAAACAATTTTAGATTATAGAAGTGTTGTAAAACTAGTTTACGACAGTTCATAATTTGGGTATTTAAATATACTTGTATCAAAACAAACCCAATAAGTACATAAATATTCAAAGATATGCCTAAATGTAGGTTGTCTTTTAGGAGTTACAAAATGATCTTTTGTACAATTTCAAATAAAAGATGTATTTGTGTAATACTATTTTATTAGGAATGACTAATAAAATGCTATAAACATGTAAAAAGGTTAAATAGTGTTAACGAACTGATTCCAAGTAAAACCATTTGATTGTTAATGTTAATCATTTAATTACATTTGAGAGTCAAATGAATTCTAATTGTTAACTAGATAAGTCTACATTGTAATGAGAGAGTTATGAGATGACTCAACCTCTACAAAGACTTACTTGAAGTCAATATTGCCATGTTAGATGACAAGATGAAGACTTATTAACCTCAAAAGTAGCGGGAGAGTTATGAAATGAGTCAACCTTCACAGTGACTTAATGGAAGTCAAAGTTGTTGTAGAAAATAACATGGTATTTAAGTGGGTTTTATTGGGTTTTTGGAAATTTAAAGGCCCAATGGCATTCTTGTAAATAATGAGCAGTGGTATTTTTGTAATATCTCTTTTCTTCTCCACTTAGGGCACATTAGCGTGACTTTTTGAAAAGAGAAAAAAGGGAACCGCCTAGGAATTTTTCGGTGCAGCAGCAGCCGTATGAAGGACGAGAAGCCGCCTGGGACGAAGATTGGAGTTTGGATTTCGTCCGACCGTGGGTGGTTCGTTTGGCGTGTGTCCGCGACGTGCTCACATGGTTTTAGTCCGCGGCGTGCTCGCGTGGTTTTAGTCCGCAGCGTGCTCGCGTGGTTCAGTGGCTGGTTCTCGTGTGGTTTAAGTCAGTTCCGGTCTGGTGCGTGCCAAGTTCAGGTGTCGCTATCCGGTCTGAGAAGTTCGCTGTGGAGGCTGTTTCTGGCAGAGGTGAGAGATACACGCGGGTCTGCATATGGTTCGCCGGTCAAAGGCGGGTAGCACACTATTTTGGGCTGTTTTGTAGCGGGTTGTTCTCAGTTTTCAGAGACGACGTTGTGTGCGGATCTCTCCCGGTATTAGTGGATACTGAAATTATAGATTGGTGAATTCGTTGATTATCTGTAATTTGTAAAATTCCTTTATTGCTCATTAATAAATTAATTCAAGTTGGTTCTCAAAGTGGATGTAGACCAAACTAGTCAAACCACTATATATCTTGGTATTCTTTACTGCTTTCGATTTATTTTTGCTGATTATTTGCGTTATGTTTGGCCATCTAAGTTAAGTTCAGAAACTCTCACAAGTGGTATCAGAGCTCTAGTTGATCCAAAAAGGTTGTGTGGTAGTGTGTGCTGACATATTCTTTGTTCAGGATTTTTTTTGTTGGAATTAATTTAACAGATGGCTTCGATATCTACACGGTTCGAAGTTGTTAAATTTGATGGGAAAGGTGATTTCGGGTTATGGAGAAAAAAGATTAGAGATATTCTGGTACAACAAAAGGTAGCCAAAATCTTAGACGAAGATAACCTTCCACCAACAATTACAGAAGCTGGAAAAAGAGATATGGATGAGATGACCTATTTGACGATAATTCTGTATCTGTCAGATGGAGTGCTTAGGCTAGTAGATGAGGCTACTACTACAGCGGAGTTGTGGAAGAAACTGAAAAGCCTTTATTAAGTCCTTGTCAAATAAATTATATCTAAAGGAGAAATTCTTTGGATATAAGATGGACTCAAGTAAAGACTTTGAAGAGAACCTAGATGAATTTCAGAAGATTATAGTTGATCTCAACAGTATCGGTGAGAAGATGTCGAATGAAAATCAAGCAGTTATTCTTCTGAATTCTTTGCCAGAATCGTATCGAGAATTTAAGGCAGCTATTAAATATGGACAGGATTCATTGTCCATGGATATAGTGTTGGATGCCTTGAGAACGAGAAACCTCAAGATTAAAAAGGAACGCAAGGATGGAGAGTTACTCATAGCCAGAGGCAAAAATGAGAAAAGAACGGAAAAGGAAAAGAGTCGAGATCCAGATCGAAATCAAATGGGAAAAGCAAAAAGTGTTTCCTATGTCATAAAGAAGGACACTTTAGAAAGAATTACCCTTTGAATAAGAGCAAGAAAGCATCAAGTAGCAAGCATACAGGGGATTCTAGTGCAGCAAATATTACTGATGGGTATGATTCAGCAGAGGTTTTGATGGTGTCCAGGAAGGACATTCAGAATGCTTGGATCATGGATTCAGGGTGCACGTTTCATATGACTCCTAATCGGGATTTCTTGATTGACTTTCAGGAAAATGATGGGGATCAGTTCTGCTTGATGATAATGGTATTTGTGATGTAAAAGGAATTGGGTCAGTTCGAATTGCAACACATGATGGTATGATCAGAATTCTTACAAATGTAAGGTATGTTCCAGAACTCAAACGAAATCTAATTTCTCTTGGCGAATTAGATAGAGCAGGTTATTCTTATAAATCTGAGAATGGAGTTCTAAAGGTTATCAAGGGTTCTTTGGTTAAGCTGAAGGGGACCTTGAGGAATGGTCTTTATGTGTTGGAAGGCACTACAGTTTCAGGTAGAGCCGCTATTGCATCTGGAAAAGAAATAGATAAATCTATGTTATGGCATAATAGATTGGCTCATGTGAGTGAAAGAAGTCTACAAGCTCTTTCACAACAAGGTTTGCTTGGATGAGTTAAAGATATTGAACTCCCATTTTGTGAACATTGCATAATGGGAAAGTCTACCAGAGTGAAGTTTGGGAAAGGGAAGAATTCTACTAAAGGAATTTTATATTATATTCATTCAGATTTGTGGGGTCCTACAAAGGTACCTTCTATGGGAGGTTCGAGATACTTTATGTCAATCATTGATGATTTTTCAAGAAAGGTGTGGATGTATCCACTAAGACAGAAGGATGAAGCTTTTGGAAAATTTCTTGAATGGAAAAAGCAGGTTGAGAACCAGACAGGCAGGAAGGTAAAATATCTGAGGACAAACAATGGTTTAGAATTTGTGAATCACAAATTTGATAAATTTTGCAAATCTAAGGGAATTACGAGGTATTTCATTGTTACGTACACTCCATAGCAGAATGGTTTAGCTGAGAGGTTCAACAGAACAATTATGGAGCGTACAAGATGTCTCTTGACAAATGTTTCATTACCCTTGAAATTTTGGGGGGAAGCTGCCCAAACAGCTTGTTATCTTATTAATAGGAGTCCGTCTTCCGCTTTAGGCCTAAAGACTCCTCAGGAGATATGGACAGAAAAAGCCCCAAGCTTGGATCATCTCAGAGTGTTTGGATGTTCAGCTTATACTCATGTTAAGGAAGGGAAGTTGAACAAGAGGGCACTGAAATGTATGTTTATTGGCTATCCTCAGGGTGTTAAAGGATATAAACTTTGATGCTTGGAAAAGGGTAGAAATAAATGCATTATCAACAAAGATGTGACCTTTAATGAAACAGAGATACCATTTCTTGTCAAAGAGTAGCAGAAATAGCAGACAGTTGATCAGGTTGAGGTAGAGGTTAGAATTGATTCTAAAGCACAACCATCAGTTAGTTCAGGTGATTCTAGTGATCAGTCATCCAGTTCTGATGGTAGACAGCCTCAACTGCAGAGAACTTTGATTGATGAGGGAGCTTTTGGTGAAGAAAGCTCAAGTGGCAGTGACCTACAGAACTATCAGCTTGCACGTGACAAGCCTCAGCAGGTGAGGCAAGCTTCTACAAGGTATGGTTATGCTGATTTAGTTGCTTATCCTCTTACATGTGCAACTGTCAGTATTGAAGCAGAGCCTCTTACTTTTGAGGAGGCAATTGTATCTGATTCAAAGGAACAATGGAAGGATGCTATGGAAGCAGAGTTGTTCTCGTTGCAGAAGAATCAGACATGGTCATTAGTTCTAAAGCCTCCTAATCAGAAACTCATTCAGTCAAAGTGGATTTATAAAATCAAGCCAGGTACAAGAGGTGACAGCAAGCCTAGGTATAAGGCTAGACTAGTAGCCAAGGGCTACACTCAAAAGGAGAGAGTTGACTTTCATGAGATTTTCTCTCTGGTGGTGAGGCATTCGTCCATTCGATTAATTTTATCTATTGTTGTTCACTTTGATATGCTTGTTGAACAGATGGACGTCACCACAACTTTCCTTCATAGTGAATTGGAGGAAATGATCTACATGGCTTAACCTAAGGGCTATGAGGTGAAAGGAAAGAAATACATGGTTTGTCGTCTTCACAGATTCATCTATGGACTGAAGCAATCATCGAGACAATGGTACATCAGGTTTGAAACCTTTATTCTGAAGTAGGGGTTTCAAGGAGCTCATATGATGCATGCGTGTATTGGAAACTATCTCAGAAAGGTACATATACTTAACTACTTCTGTATGTAGATGATATGATTCTGGTGTCTAAAGATTATTCTGAAATCTGTGATCTCAAGAAACGATTGAGTAGTGAATTTGAGGTGAAAGATTTAGGTGAACTGAAAAGGATCCTAGGCATGGATGTGAAAAGAGATAGGGAGAAAGGTTTGTTAACAATTTCGCAGGAGAGTTATGTGCATAAACTGCTTGAGAAGTATAATATGTCTGGTTGTAAGGCAGTTTCAACACCCTTAGCATCTCATTTTAGGTTTTCTTCATCTCAGTGTCCTATTACTGAACAAAAAAGGTTAGAGATGGCAAATATTCCCTATTGTAATGTTGTTGGAAGTATTATGTATTTGATGATTTTTACTAGGCCTGACTTAGGATATGTATGAGTATGATAAGTAGGTTATGTCAAATCCTGGGAAGGAGCATTGGAATACATTTAAATGGGTGCTTTGATATTTGAAAGGCAGTGCTAGTGTATCATTTTGTTTTAGCAGTGATTGTGATAAATCAACACTGTTGGAAGGCTTCACAGATGTAGATTATGCTGCAGACCTTGACAAAAGAAGGTCTCTATCAAGTCACATTTTTCGTTTGTTTGGTAATGTAGTCAGTTGGAAGGTTGCTCTACAGTCAGTTGTTGCCTTGTCTACTACTGAATCAGACTATATTTCAGTGGGTGAAGCTGTGAAAGAGGCGGTGTGGTTGAAAATGATAGTTGATGAGTTATTGTCGCAGGAGTTCATTCCTATCGTCTATTGTGATAGCCAGAGTACTATTCATCTTGCGAAGAATCCATCTCATCACGAACGGTCTAAGCATATCGATGTCAAATTTCATTTTATCGGAGAAGTTGTGGCCCAAAAAGATGTTGAACTGGTCAAGGTTCATACAATTGAGAATTTGTTAGATATGTTAACCAAGGTTCTTCCAGCCTATAGGTTTAAATACCTATTAGATGGGCTGAATATTAAATCTGGATGATAGGAAGATTGGAGAATCAGCTTGACACTTAAATATTCTTGTTATGAGGGAGATTTGTAGAAAATAACAAGGTATTTAAGTGGATTTTATTGGGTTTTTGGAAATGTAAAGGCCCAATGGCATTCTTGTAAATAATAAGCAGTGGCATTTTTGTAATATCTCTTTTCTTCTCCACTTTGGGCACATTAGCGTGACTTTTTGAAAAGAGAAAAAAGAGAGCCGCCTGGGAATTTTTCGGTGCAGCAGCAGCCGTCTGAAGAACGATGAGCCGCCTGGGACGAAGATTGGAGTTCGGATTTCGTCGACCGTGGGTGGTTCGTTCGGCATGTGTCCGCGGCGTGCTCACGTGGTTTCAATCCGCGGCGTGCTCGCGTGGTTTTAGTCAGCGGCCGGTTCTCGCATGGTTCAGCGGGCAGTTCTCATGTGGTTTAAGTCAATTCCGGTCTGGTGGGTGCCGAGTTCGGGTGTCGTGGTCCGGTCTGAGAAGTTCGCCGTGGAGGCTGTTTCTGGCAAAGGTGAGAGATACACGCGGGTCTACACGTGATTCGCCAGTCAGATGCGGGTAGCACACTATTTTGGGCGGTTTTGCAGCAGGTTGTTCTCAGTTTTCAGAGGCAACGTTGTGTGCGGATCTCTCTCGGTATCAGTGGATACTGAAATTACAGATTGGTGAATTCGTTGATTATCTGTAATTTGTAAAATTCCTTTATTGCTCATTAATAAATTAATTCAAACTGGTTCTCAAAGTGGATGTAGACCAAACTGGTCGAACCACTATATATCTTGGTGTTCTTTACTACTTTCGATTTATTTCTACTGATTGTTTGTATTATGTTTGGCCATCTAAGTTAGGTTCAGAAACTCTCACAGTTGTCATATTAGATGACAAGAATTGAAGGGTGTTGACAAGAAGGCAATATGTCAAAGTCATTAATAATGAAAACTCATAAGATATGAATTGATCTAAAAAAGAGACTTAGAAGTGTAGCATAATATGAAGATATAGATCTTCAATGTAAGATTCATGGCAAAGGGTGAAAACCATAGCCACAACTAGTGAGAGAAATTAAACTCTGAGTCAATTTTCTCACTTGTTGCTTTAATAAAGTCTTTATGTATTATTTAATTCATTATTTGCATATGAGATATGTAAAAATAAATTAATTCTTTTATGAAAAGAAGTTCAATGCATCTATACAAATAAAAAAAAATCAAAGAATGAATTGCACAAAGTTTATAGAATTGTACATGTTCATTTAAGAAATGAATTACACAATTAAAATATTTGAATATAAAGGATTTGATAAAAGTATCGTAATTTGTAACTTTGAAAAAATAATAATGTTCTTGTACCGACAAGAAAATTATTATTAAATGCTAGGTGGGCAATTTTTCATAATTAATATTGTTGTCTTATTACACATAAGTAAAATTTCAATATAAAAGTTTTGTAGCCCACTATTTTTGTTCAGCCTTTTTAATTAATTTGAATTAAAATGCATATTTGCATATTTGCACATTTTTACATGTTATTTATTAATTAAATCTTAATTTTATCCAATGTTTATTGGTGAAGATTTCATGACATTTTGGTTTGATTAAAAAAACTAATTTAGTTAGGGTAAAAATAAATAAAATAAAATTTGAGATTTGAGATTTGGTTGCCTAAAGTTTCTTTTCCTTTTAAAGATCAGACAAGTCTGGTAAAATTTCAAAATTAAAATAAAATTTCAGAAAAAGAAAAAAAAAAAACAAATGGAGTAAAGTTTGGGGTTTTATAAACCCATCTTCCTCACAAAAACCCTAGAAGAAAGGAGGAAGAGGTCGAGAATCCCTTCCCCAAAATTTTCGAAATTAAAGAACACCAGGAAATGTTTTAACTTAGTTGGAGGTCGCTCTTAGTAGGGATTTTGTCCCAATGATTTGCATCTCTAACAACGAGCGGCTCTTTGTGTTCTGGACTCGAAATCTTCTGCCTTTTTCTTCCTCAAACATCTAAACAAAAAGGAGGAAGATGTGTTAATAGCTTTCTATTTCTTTTGCTTTTGTTTCTTCTTCTACCTTTGTTATTTTCTTTTTATTTTCGCATATTCTATCATGTCATCAGTTATCTATTTTTACATGCATTTGTTTTAGATCTCTCATTACTATCTGTTTTATTATTTATTATTATTATCTTTCTATTTTATTCATTCTCTTCATCTTTCATGAGTTTTTCTGTTTTTGCTGTTTTATTTAAAAAAAACAAAATAGGTGAGGTAAAAAAGGGTGGAGATTTAAAAAAAAAAAAAAAAAAAAAAAAAAAAAAAAAAAGCAATACCTTGATTGGGAAGTGAGAGTTCTCATTTTAGGGATGTTTGACTCACCAACATGAGTTNAAAAAAAAAAAAAAAAAAAAAAAAAAAAAAGCAATACCTTGATTGGGAAGTGAGAGTTCTCATTTTAGGGATGTTTGACTCACCAACATGAGTTGAGTTGAGTTGAGTTGGTATAACATACCAACTCATTGTTTGGCCCACCAACTTTAAATGTTGGTATTTTACCAACTCACTCAAACTCTCTCTTCTACTCATGTTTTCAATAGTCCTACCCATCGGTCATGGTCACATTTCGAGAACTAACTCCAGGCTCCAACGACCATCTTCGATGACCAACCCCATGCTTCGACAACCATCTTCGATGACAATTCCGGCAATGAAATTCAAACTCCGACAACCACCTCCAATGACAGCTCCGGCGACCAACCTCAAGCTACGACAACCTTCGTGCAACCAACTTCGACAGCCAATTCTGGCCTCTGACAACCACCTCCGGTGACTCAACTCCGACGACCACCTTCACGCTACCAACTCCGACGACCAATTGGCTCCAACAACAAACTCCGATAACCAACTTCGGCTACAAACTTCGATGAAAATCACCTTCGATGATCACATTTGAACAAGCAACTCCGACAACCAACTCAGAGCTTTAACAACCACCTTCGATGACAAAATCCGACAACCAACTCTAATACCACCTTCATGCGACTAACTTCGGGGTTCGACAGTCACCTCTGACTACAATCTCCAGCGAAAATCATTTTTGATTACTAACTTTGATGACCACTTTCACCCGACTAACTCCGAGATTCAAAAACTACCTCTGATGACAAACTTCGACAACCAACTCCAATACACCTTCATGCAACCCAACTTCAGACTTCAACAACCACATCCGACTATAGACTCCAGCAAAAATCATCTTCCATAATCAACTTCGGCTATCACTTCCAACTACTATAAGACTAATGACTGTTAAAGTATGTTGTAGGGTTGTTAATTATATAAAAAAAATATTATTTTATCTATATTAAATGCAATATTTATACATAAAAAATTGTAATATATATATATATATATATATATATATATATATTTATTTAANATATTTATTTAATTGAATTCACATATCAAATGAGTGTTAAGAATATTTAGACGAAAAGTATGTATGTAGTTGAAATGTATATAACATACAACAAAAAAAACCTTTTGGAACATTTTCCAACAAAAATTAGTGAAAATAGAGATTTGTTCTATGATGATTCTCCAAATTTAGAGGAAATGAAAGTGAAATTGTTGAAAAAATATGGTGGTATTCCATTAGTTGTTACGATGATGTGGGAGATTTAACTAAAAAAATTCATGACATAATAAAAATATAGAGCAACAATAGGAAGAAGAAGAAAAAGAAGAAGATGATAATAAAATTCATAAAGAAAAATTAGCTAGAATCAAAAGTTTTGATTTCACTTTAGTTTCTCATTTTATTTAAACTTATTTTTACAAGAAATGTAATAGTTAATTGTTGTTCATTACCCCAAAAGAATGGAAGAAAGAAAGAAAAATTTTAAAAATTAAAAGAAAAAATTGTAATCCATATTTTATTCAAATAAAGATGGGTGGAATTATTGAATAAATTTTTTAAAAAAAACTACATAAGATATACAGATATATGAACTTTATACCCAAATACAGACATATGAACTTAGACCAAATAACTCTGTACTCCAACACAGTCATATAAACTCTAAACATTTTATCACAGCTCTACACCTTAAACAATCTCTTTGTTGTTTTGTAGAAGCAGAGTGCCAAAAAAAAAAAGGGTCTGAGAACTAAAAAGTTGAATTTAATTTCCTTCTCTCTCATTGACGTGACAGTTGGTAGTCTTTGCGGCCTACTGACGCATCCCATCACTCTCTTTTCTTTTCTTTTCTTTTCTTTTTTTTTTAATTTTCTTTTGTTGGTTTATTTAGTTTTGTTTAAATAATATTTGTTATCCTTAACTTCTATTTATTTATGTCTCCATTTCACTTCTTTTCATCTGTTCTATTTTACTTGTTTACATTTCTTTTTTTTTTAGTATATTTTAATGTATTATTCTATTTAATTAAAATATGAGATATTAATTTTGCTGTCAATTTAATATGTGCACCTTAACCTGTAAATTGCATCGTTATTAACCTTTTTATTTTGAAAAAAATTTCAACCACGGAGTTTAAAAAATTTGGAAACCCGATTTATGAAGAAGTCGATTATTTGGTAATTTGAGATCAAATTTCGATATATTTTATTAAATATTTAATATCTTTATAAATATCATTGCTTATTCGTTATTGCTTTAAATGTATTATTAAGTTGTCTATTTTATCAATGTAACCTTACATATTTATATTTAAATCAATGTTGTTTTTTTAGTAAAATTTTTCTAGCATTTACAACATGCTGACGTTTATTTTTAAATCTTTAAAATTAACTTCTTTTGTGTTTTTTTCTATGAGTTTTAATCTCATTTTTTTAAAAAAATTGTTTTCAAGAGCATTTATTCTAAAATTTTCTATGACGAAATCTAGAAGTATTTGAGAATTCGATCTTCTAGATTCTTGAGGTGACGGTTCATAATCTTTGGGATTTCGAGATTTTGAATTCAAGATAAAGCGAATTTAAATAAAATAATCCCTTTTAAAAAATTATTAAAAAGTCATCCTACGACGGATTTTGAGAAATTGTAATAATTTCGAGGTGAGAAAATGTGAAAAAAATTTCTTCGATTGTAACATAGCCCAATTGATATAATTTTTTTACTTATTTTGTGAGATCATTACTCTAAATATTGGAAAAATAATGTGTAAAATAAGACATTATTTTAAAAATCTTATTTCTCTAAATGAATTTCTTTAAAGAATATTTTGCAATTCAAGGTTTTAAAATTTGGCCACCATTTTCTAATGGAGGTGCTAACACCTTCCCCATACACAAATGACTTCCGTATTCAATTCTTGTTTTTACAGACCATTTTTATTTATTTTTATTTAATTTTTTTTAACTTTATTTTGGTGTAGTATTGGTGGTGACTCTTTTTTTCTTTTAAAATTAACCTTTTCGAGGACATCGATCGTTCCGCATCGTCTCAGCCACGTGGCGACAAGTTTGACTACCTAACCAATCACAAATGAATAATTTGAAATGGTATTGTATATTAGATGTCCAAATAGAGTTTTTAAGGACATAATATTAAATTTGTCTCAAGCATCTTACATTTACAAAAATTGTTTGTTAAATGTTCAATGCAATAATAGAATAATAGTGTATCGTTCTAAAGTGAAGTGGATAAAGTTAAGGAAATGTTTCTTAAGACATCTCAAGTGTTGAGGATATATGGTTAATTATCTTCTTTAAGTAGGAGAGAATTAATAAATGAGACTAAATTAACATTTAATATACAGTTGGTTAGTTATATTGGTTAAATCAATGGTAATGCCATTGAATATAAAAATTAAAATTTTCTCAAAATATCTATAGATAATGAGATATTTGTATATGGAGTTTAAGATTTAATCAATGACAAGATGCACTTATTTATTCTAATTGGTAGATCTTATAGGGATTTAAAGAAAACCATGTTAAGATTTATTCTAATTGGTAGAGCATGGTCTACTAGGCAATTATTTTTCTTGTGAAACAATAGTTTGCGTGGCCATAACATATCCTTAAAAATTTGGAAGTTGTTTCAGATATTAATTAGTCTATCACACTTTATGAGATAATAGTGGTGTAAAGACAGAAACTAAGGATATTAGGAAACACCAAGGGTAAAGACAATTTCAGAGAAACCGTCTAGGTAGCAACCAATATGGTTTTATGACACACACACACACACACATATATATAAACTCTCTAGGCTAAAGTGTGTGTCCAGGACTACGAGACATGTCACTTATGCACTAGGGCAAGTGGGAGAACATATTGGATATAGAGTATGCCCTAGGATATATGTCTCACTCACTGGCTTATCGTCTTTAGTGCAAATGGGATATTATTGGGATTTATGTCTTAGAGTCTCATAGTTAATTAGTTATATGATATAATAATTAATTATTTTATATATGCAATAATTAGTTATCCATTACGGAAAAAATCCAAGGTTATTTCATGAGACTTAAAACAGTATGTAATGGATATACAAGTGGATCATGTTTCAAGTAATAATTTAAAGAGTCTATAGTATATGGATTAAGGTTGAGTGTCTTATCTTGGTAACACTGTGGATAACCCATTATGTAATTGTTACAAATGTTGTAAGTGTTACAAATGATTTATCCAAATCGTTCATATCTCATACGAGTGGTGTACCCTATAAAATGAGTTTGTATAATATCGGACTGCAAAATACTTAATCTCTCATTGTAATGCCATTAATTAAAGAGATCAATATTTCATAGGATAATCATGTAATTTGATCTCAATCCTAGGTGAATTATGGACTCCTGTCTATGAGGGCAGTCCTTTGATTTGTAGGGAGTAGCCCGAATCGTCGACTTAATAAGCCTATCATTTTCAGGATTTGTCTGAATAGGGAGTTGGGAACATAATTACACAAGATGGAATTCACTTCTTCCCGCCTTGGTAAATAAATGAGTAGTTCACTTAAGTGCTAATTTCAGGTCTTGAACAAAGGATACTCATTCTTTCAGTGGGCTAAGAGGGACTAGTTTATGGTAGGACCATAAATAGATTGTTATTAAAGGGATCAGTGGTACTTAAGAAATAAGAGGTAATTACAAGGATGAAACTATAACTTGATCCAACTGTAATTACAAACTTCTTGTGAATGATAATGATTAAATCCGTAGATGTAGAAATATTCTAACTTGATCCAATTGTAATTACAAACTTCTCGTGAATGATTGACTTAATGTAATGGTTAATTCCGTAGATGCAGAAATATTCTAACTTGATCCAATTGTAATTACGAACTTCTCGTGAATGATTGACTTAATGTAATGGTTAAATCCGTAGATGCAGAAATATTCTACAGTGCGAAGGGTGTAGTTGTGGGTTTTTAGTGGAATGAATCACAGTTAATGAATGATCATTAACATAATTAAAAATTTTAATTAGTTAATGTCGAATCATCAAGCTTCTAATCTGTAGGTCCATTAAGTTCCCTACTAGCTCACAACGGGTAAACAAGGACCAGTTTTGAAAGAATTTGAATTGTTCAAATATATAGATACATTATAATGTAAAGTTAATTTTAAATGCGATTCAAAAATTAAACTTTGAAATAATAAGGAGATTTATTATTTGAATATGATTCAAATAATCAATATGAATATGATATTAATAAATATGAATGAGATTCATATTAAAACTATAGTTTACGAGAGATATGTGCATTTGAATATGATTTAAATGTACATTTAATTGTGAGATATTTAATTAAAATATTAATTAATTAATTTGATTAATTATTTGTTTTAACTAAAATTAAAGGAAGTGGAAGTTATATTTAATTGATTTTCACTTCAAGTATTAAGAGGTGAGGAAGTTTATTTCATAGGCATTGGTTATTGTAAAGAAGTAATTTTTTTTCACTCTCAAGAACTCTCTCTCTCTCAACTTTTTCAAGAAATTGTCAGAGAAGAGTTCTTCGTGAAAACTCTCATTTACAAAACAACATTCCCCCTCTCTTCTAAAAAGTTGGTTCTCACAAACCGATCTTTGTTAAGAGAATAACATGGAATCACTGGTGGCATCTTCATACTATTCATGGAAGATTGGTTCGTTGAGGAATTATGAAGATATGAAGAAGTTTGAAGAATGATTCTTCAAAGGTATGTTTCTTTTTCCCTCTAATTTCATGTTTAAATTACTATGCATTGACTTATGTTTCTTCTTTTCTATGTTGTAAATTTAAAATAAAATCGAAACAAAATGATCACTCGTTTCCACTGTGGGATTCGAACTGTAAACGTTAAAGAACATAACAAATTTAACAATATATTGAAAAAGAAACTGTAATAAAACAACAAAGTTTATAAGTACTTGCAATAGATAAAAACCATCCATAATAAGATAACGATAAAAACAATTTTCCAAAAACGGATGATTTAGTTAGAATTATGAGAAAATATAATATAAATATAAAAAGTCGGTTAGGAAATTATTTGAAAGATCTAAAATAATTTTTCAAAATAAAAAATTATTTAGATACAATTTCGAATTAAAATCACGAAATTTTATGTTCGATTTTTTGCATGAAAAAATAAACTTAGTTCATGGTGAAAATCTAAAAAAAAATAATAGAGCTCTCATTTAAATAAATTTGAAAAATTAATTACAGTATAATTAAGACGATGTATAATTGATTATAGTGGAATTAAAATAGCTGATGGAACATTTTCAGATTTCTAAAAAAAGAAACTCATGTGTGACACACGTCTTTTACTATAATTCAAAATCTTTCGCTATTTTTTTGAAGGAAAGTTTAATTAGTGATATAAGATTGAATTCCCCCATGGTTATTGATTGAAAATTGAAGATATATATATGAATTTAATCATAACGTTATTATTAGTGTAGGTTAGTGTACCCATGTGGACTCCATTGAAGCCCATCTCATTGCCACCATCATGATGAAACATGTGACGAGGAATCTTTGAGTTGAACTATAGTGCTCAATCCTAATTAACTAGCAACGTGGTTGTGTTATTATTAGCTAATAACTAGTAACTTCAGTTTCTCTTCAAAATCTTTAATCATACTTGTTTAGGTGATTGTTCTGATACCAATTTGTTAGGATACTGATTCTTGGAAATCTTTATTCTGTAACGTGTTGATACAATCTTTCAGGAAAAGAATTAAATGATGAACAACTTTTTTATTAAACGATAAGACTCAATCGAGACCAAACGGTCGCTTACAATGATCACTCGATCGCTTACCCAACACTAAACGATCGTTTATAATTTCTACACGATCGCTTAGTCTTACTAAACGATCGCTTACTAAATCCTCCGCAATTGCTCACAAACCCCTACACGATCACTTACCCAATTACTATACGACCGCCTACCAAATGCTACACGATCGCTTAGTTTAGCTACATGATCACCTAGTAGAAGTAGACGATAAGCGACACACTACGATGACTTCTCCACAACAACGTCTCCCGAACTCCCACTCTCGAGAGCTTCTCTTCCTCACTTCTGAATATTCAAAATTCCCTACTTCTCTTTCCGTTTCCTTCTTCTTTTAAACCTTCATTTCTCCCAACGGAATTGGATGACATTCTTAACTGATTCAACCACCTCTCTTCTATTCTTTCTTTCTTGATATTGCCACATAATTGGGGTCCTATCACTAGTACGACTCTTTTAAGTATTTAAAAAGATGGTGAGAAACTTTTTAACACTGAAACTGATTTGTATGCAATATTACCTTAACTCAACTTTGACACCAGCTCAGTATAAGCATAAAAACAAATGTTGGACATGGAACTACATCAACCATTTTATTGGATCAATACACAACCATATGCATATTTTAATATCCAAATGATCTCACCAATATTATTATAGGCTAGGTAGTTTAACCTTCATTAAAAAATCCAAATGGATTGTTATAATTGGATCATTTGAAAGACTTATAATGAAGTTGTTTTGTGTCAAAATTATCTTTATGTAAAATTTTATTTTAATGAAATTAATCAATTTACGTATATTTTTTATTGAATCAAGTGTGATAATTGCAACACTCATGTAAGTTTAGAGTTAAAATAGATAGAAATTTCGAACAAGTTTATGATGAAAATTATTTTTAAAAAAAACGAAATGAACGAAATGGGATGTTGTTTGAATAATAGGAGTTGTTGAGTGTTGACTTGGTGTAGACCTAATAAAGCCAAAGCGTATGAGATTCAGTCCAACTACTGCTCTCTCTCAAGCACGGGCCGTCGTTTTGCCAAGTATGAACGCGTTGACGTTGCTGTCAATCCTCTTCCTGCCGGAGCAACCGCGGCGGCGTAATGTAATTTATCGACTACAAAAGAAATCCATTTCAAATTCATCAAAACGTTACCGAATTTTCTTTACAGTTTTCCTCATTCCGTAGAGACCTTCTCTTCCCGCGACAAAAGGGAACAAAACCTATCCAATCAATAACAACGATAGGAAGAAGCTGAATTCTTACGCTTAATTGTCAATCTCGGTGACAACGGCTACTAGACGCGGTTAGATTCTCTCTCACTTTCCATGAAATTTTCTTTTACTTGTCTCCTCGGAGTTGTGATTTTTTTTTTTTTTTTTTTTTTTTTTTTTCCATTCAATTGGTGGTTTTCGTTTATGAATTGATTCCTTCTCTGCCTTACTTGTCTCATCCTCGAGCTTTCGATCAATTTTACTTTTGTTTCCTATGATGCTTCTGATCGAAATTTACAATGAATTTTCCGCAATCAAAAGTAGTAATTGATTGAACCCTAGCCCTTGTAAAGAAGAAAGAGAATCTGAGGCTTGAATTGCAATTGAAACGGATTACTAAAGTTTTAGTTAGTGATGATTGCTTATAATCATTCTCTTTTACGTTTGTCTAGGTTCTGCAAAGAGAATCATTAAATTCAAGATCTATAGATCGAACAGGGGCTTGTTCTTGCGGCTAGAATCTTCATGCGAACAGCTTTCTGTTGAAGTCGGCTTAACATCGCTTGAGGTAGTGATGAATTTCATTCTATTAACCTTTATTTTGTAATTACGAATTGAGTTTGACGCAATATTTCTCTGCTTCATTTCTATGTATGTTTGCTTTCATCTTGCGACCTTGGAATGCTGAACTGCTTTATGCATCTTTAAATTGAGTTTCTAGTTTGAAATGATGTCTAACCTATGACGTTGTGACTCCTCGCTTTAATGGCTTGCAGTAATTTGTCCAGAAATTGGAGGCCCATAGATGATAAACTATTCACCATAATTAAATGTGTGCTGAAGTATCGGTAGGAGAGTGCTGGATCAAATATAGGGTTGGTGAAAAATTCCAGACAAATTAAGCTTGAAGTCAGACCAGCAGATTCTGATGGAAATTCTGGCCCATGGAAAGTTGAAAGAGAATGCTGAACAAGTCCAAACCACAGGAGAAGCTGAACATGTTGATGATATCATAACTCACAGACATAAGCACATAGTTACACTAGAGAAATCCCGTAGCTGTGGCTCAGTTCCAATAGTAGACACTAATATAATACCAAATTACTTTTGGAAGGAGGCACAAATTTCAAATTTATCCATGATAAGCAACAACAAGAAATTGATTGATTCTATGAAGCTAGAGAACGTGAAACTAGTTGTTACTCCGGAGAAGTTGAATTTAGGTGATAGGAACCATCTTCCCACTCATTTTCGTTCTCAATTAGTCAAATCCGCAGATGGTGTGGCTCAAAATGGGGACAAGTTGGATTTTGGAGGGTTGCCAGTCACAAGCTCAGAAAATCATCCTAATGTCACATCAGATGGAAAATCTCAAGTTCATGATATTGTTTTCTCTGACTGTAATGTCAAGCCTACTTTTTCACAAGTTATATCTAGAAATTCAAGTGACACCAATTTGCCAGTGTCATTAATTGGATCAGCAGGTCGCACTAGGGATACTTCTGAACAGCCGCACAAACTTCCTGAAAATGTTAGTTCTTCTGTGAATGAGCACAAATCTGATCTTGGAAGTGTTGAAGCCGGAATCCAGAAGTTGGTTGGGGACTTGGATAGCAATTCACTTGAAACTGTTAGAACAGCAATAGCTGAACTCCGAAGTCTTGCCAGGCATAATACTGAAAACCGGATTATGATTGCTGAACATGGAGCAATCACCTTTTTGGTCAAATTGATGTATTCTACAGATGCAATAATCCAAGAGCATGCTGTTACGACACTTCTCAATCTATCAATCCATAGCGACCACAAAATCACCATTGCTGAGGCCAATGTAATTGAACCTCTGATTCACGTCCTTTATACAGGAAGCCCTGAGGCAAGGGAGAACTCAGCTGCCACTTTCTTTAGCCTTGCTATGGTTGTGGAAAACAGGGTAAAGATTGGGAGGTCTGGGGCCATTGGGCCTCTGGTTGAACTACTAGGTAATGGGACTCCTAGGGGAAGGAAGGATGCAACAACTGCATTGTTTTATCTGTCTATGCTTCCAGAGAACAAGGTCAAGATTGTGCAAGCTGGGGCTGTTAAGCATCTCGTGGAGTTGATGGATCCCTCAGTTGGAACGGTTGACAAGACAGTTGCTGTTCTAGCAAATCTTGCTACAATTCAGGAGGGAAAGGTTGAAATTGGGAAAGAGGGTGGGATCCCTGTGTTGGTCGAGGCTATTGAATTGGGTTCTGCCAGAGGAAAAGAAAATGCAGCAGCTGCACTGTTACGGGTCTGCTCGACCTCTAATAAATTTTGCATAATGGCTCTCCAAGAAGGAGTTATCCCACCCTTAGTTGCACTGTCACATTCTGGAACTCGGAGGGCCAAGGATAAGGTACTCACGGTGATAGATTCTGTCCTACTACAATTCCAATTTTGAAAAAGATTATTAATTCGAAAATAAAATTATTATTTCAGGCTCAGGAACTGCTTAACCTCCTCAGAAGGCATGTGCGTAGTAATTGTTGAAAAACACTAATTTTGAGACTCAGGTTCTGCTTAACATCTTCAGAAAGTATGTGAATAGTAACGTTGAAAACCACTAATCTTGAAGTATGCGTAACATTTCGGGACATTAACCTTGGATGATGCTGCTGTTGAAAGGGGGCATGTAAATTTTCATGCCACAATAATGTTACATAAGGTACCTGCCTATAATATTTTCTCCATTTGTAAATAAATTAGGTAAATGCAGTAAAGTTGATTCAGAAAAATGAAGTAGAAAGGCCAGAAGTAATGTCCAACTAATGTCTCGATTTGATTGTTTCATATTGAAAAAATTTCATCTAGTTATGTTGGAAAAAGACTTCTACTTGTAATTCTGATCTTTTGGGTTGCAGACGAATCATCTGTGTCACTTTTAACTCCCCGTCTGCTAGGCAGCTTGTCTCCTCATTGGCTACTGAATGAATTAATATCTCTGGCTGATTGGTCTTTTAGTGCCCAACGATTGGTGTTCACTATTAATTAGTATCTCTCGTGAAGGATTCAGATTATGCCATATGGATGGATCATTTCTTTAAGAAAATCAAATTTTTCTTATGGAAACTTAGTCTTACAGCTGTTAATACTATTGATCATCTACAACGTCATCTGTATTATATATCTATATCTTCATCTTGGTACCTAATGTGTCGAGGCCATTTTAAGTCCCTTGCTCATCTGTTTCTCCATTGATATTATTTTGGAAGCTTCTGGTTGATCGTTGGCATATTCTAATAGCATGTTGACATCATTGCATCTCTTTTGGTGGGGTATCCTTTTATGGTACTAAGATGACAGTTTGGTTGGCCATTTTGCAAGCTTTCTTTCGGACATCATGAGGAGAGCGCAATAGTCATCTTTTTAGAGTTTTTTTTTTTTCATCTTTGGATAGTCTTGGATCTGGTTCTTTCTACAACTTTGTGTTGGCGCAAAAATAGTTTCTAATTAGAAACTTCTTTTGTATCACCTATAGGTGCTTTGGGGTTTTCCCTCATTTCATTCCTTCAATGAAATGTTTTTTTTATCTAAAAAGAAAACTGTTAGGTCTCGTTTGGTAACCATTTTGTCTTTGTTTTTGAAATTTATACCTATAGACACTACTTCCACATCTAAATTTTTCTTTTGTTTTCTACTTTTTACCAATGATTTAAAAAACTAAGCCAAAATTCGAAAACTAAAAAAAGTAGCATTTTTAAAGTTGTTATTGTTTTTGGAATTTAGCTAAGAATTCAATTATTGTACAAGAAAGATGTAAGAAATAGGGAGAAAATAGACTTAATTTTCAAAAACCAAAAACAAAATAGTTATCAAAGAGCCCTTAATTAACATATAATTTTAGTCAATTACTTCATTGTAATTTCCCATAACTTACTGTGTACTCATTATATGTGTTCATCAATAGAGAATCAACTGAATTGATAAAATTGATGCTATCTTGTTTTTGGTGGGTTGCTGATGGTTGCTGTGCCTTTAATATCAAGGAACTAAGATGAGCAACCAAAACTAATCCCTCAGCATCCTCAAACAGTAGCAGATCCTCCATTATTGATGCCATATCATTCAATATAAACTCAGTAAGACGAATTATATTTGGTTCCTAGTTGGGAGGGACTAGATGCTTTATCAGGAGTGAACACTTGGATGTAGATCCATTAGGCTGACTGCTTTTTCACTAGGCTTGTAACTTCTGGAGTAGTATTGTTTGATTTTAATCCCTTTTAGTCTGAGCGATGAACTTAAAATAATTGCTTTATGTGTGAAGTTCAGAAATTAAAATAGTTTATTTAGAAGTATGGTCATGAAGCTAAAACTAGATTGTGAATTAAATTTAAACATGTTCTTCTCATTTAGCTTAATTGTTTGCTAAACAATTAAAACTAGATATACTTTATTTATGTTTAGTTAAATTCATATGAAAGATCATTGATGCTACGAACTCCATGTTTCTTGCAATCAATCTCATTGAATTGACTCAATAAATTTCTTTTTGGGGGTTTCATATATATGACAAAATGTGAATCGTTAAGTCTACTTGGTCTTTATTTTAAATTCTTTTAAAGAAACCTATTTGAAAAATGCAATACTTACACATTTTACAATGGATACTAAAAGAAAAAGGAAAAAAAAAAAAAAAAAAAAAAACTAGAAACGAAATTACCACCAAATAGAATTTAGATTTTCTGAGTAACCAAAAACAAAACGTTCTTATTCACAATTCCCAATCTTCACTATTCTGTCATATGGTGTATACATATGAATACTTTTAGATCATATAGTACAAAGGTCAAAGTACATAGGTCAAAGTGATAAAACTTGAGAGCAATTTGCATATTTTTTTTAAAAAAAACCATTCTATTATGTTTTGTGGTGTGTACATACAAATATTTTCAAAAAATCGTTATTTATGGGTCAAAATGAACATAACAGTTTGTACTCATTTAAAAATAAATAAATATACACAAGTTGGAAAAAAAAGTCGTTCTTCCTGCGAGTTGCCAAAGAAATATCCTATTAAAATTTGATGAACTCTAGCTCGTTTCTTAAATTAAAAGAGAAAAATTGAAGATGATGACAAAACCTTGAGAGCCATCCGCATCTTAGAAAAATCACCCTTGTGGTTTGGTGGGGGTCGTTGGGGGTCTTAAGATTAACGACGGCAATTTATCCATTTATTAATTAATCAACGAACACTCCCAATTATATATTTGTAATGGTTTCCTCGATAAAAAGAAAAGGAATTTCAGAAGGAGAAGAAGGCAAACTCCAATTTCAGGAAGTCAGCATCATTCCTCCTTACTCTCAGGACTTTGTTTTAATTTGGGTAATTCTTATTCTTCTCTAATTTCTTCTTCTTTATCAAGTTTTTTTTTTTTAAGTTTTTCCCTCTTTTGTTTTCTCTCTTGGCCCCTTCGAAGTATGGTCTTCATATCTCGAATCTTATCTATGGTGATATGATCGAGTCGTCGAACGTTTTTTCTGCTTATCTTTTGCAACCCAAGAAAATTGAGTCCAAGAACTTCTGCCACTATCATCTGTTTCCCCTTCAGCTCGAATAAAGAAGAAAAAACTGCCACATGCGAACAAAATTGTGCTGCTAATGACCTTTTCTTAGATTTTAGTCTTTCATATGATTTTGGTAAGATGGGTTTGGCCTACTTGATTTTATTTAGATATTATTACCATAGGAGGTAGTAGTTCAAGAAATACTTTAAGTAAGTTGGAGTTGTCAATAGCTGCACTTATTTGCTAGCACTTCTGATGGTTTCCATGCTATTATGGATAAGTACTCTTGTTTTAATTGCATGCTTCATGTTTTCCCCTCATCATGTGAATTGTGAATGATATTCTGGCTTTCAAATTCAGAAAGCTTGGTTGTTAGTGTTATTCTCTCTCTCTGGTGTAGAATCTTACTATTTTTGAAATAGGTGTGAGTAAGATTGATTTGGGTCTTTGCTTGTCAGAAGAAAGCATAACAAAAAAGCTGAAATGATGACAAAAGTGATCAAGGAATGGCTTCTAATATTCTCAACTTTATATTTTCTTGACTGGGCCATTGTTTGATGATTTATGGGGACTTTTGGAAAACAACTGTTCTGAAATATTATTAAAAGTTGAAGAACTGGATATTTTTCATGCTTATACTTGAGGAAGTTGTTAACTGTTGAATAGTTTCATATGGGGTCTGTACTGTTCAATTGATGGGTGTGAGAACTGATAAATTTGCAGCAACTACCTAGTGAACTATATAGTTTGTAAGTGATGAGTCCATAATGTTTTCTTGAATGGTTTATTCGTGCAATCATTTACTTCCATTTCCTTGTGGATTCTTCAGACACTGCTTGGATATTGGACCTGCCTCTGATCAGTCTGTTACAGAAATTCGGTCCACCAGGTGTCAGTGGGCTAATAGCTCGCACTAAGAAATTCTTGAGAGGTAAAATCTGAGCCATCTACTGACTTGACTTTGATCGTACTGCTGACAGAAATAAAGCTAAAAGTCAAATACTATGCCAGGAACCATCTGAAAGGATGGTTCATGGAATAGTTTCTTCTCCTGTACTGGAGGCTAGATCTGATCACACTGACATAAAAGCAAAAGTTCAAAAGCTGGTTGAGGACTTGACGAGTGATTCACTTGAAACTTTAAGAACTAGTACAGCTGAAATGCGGTTGCTCACCAAGATTAATGCGAATAATCGGAGGGTGATTGCAGACTATGGGGCAATTAAAGTTTTGGTCAATCTGCTAAATTCTACAGACACTAAGATTCAAGAGAATGCTGTTACAGCACTTGTTAACTTATCAATCGACTATAATTGCAAAACTATCATTGTTCAAGCTAATGCAATTGAGCCTTTGATTCATGTTCTTCAAACTGGAAGCCCGGAGGCAAAGGAGAACTCAGCTGCTACTCTTGGTAGTCTTTCCGTGATTGATGATAACCAGGTCAACATTGGTAGGTCCAGGGCAATAGGGCATCTGGTTGACTTGTTGAGGGATGGTACTCCTCGGGGAATGAGAGATGCAGCTACCGCACTGTTTAATTTGTCATTGCTTTCCGAAAACAAGGCAAAAATTGTGGAGGCTGGATCAATCAAGCATCTTGTGAAGTTGATGGACCCAGCTGCCGGAATGGTTGAGAAGGCAGTGGTTGTTCTGGCAAATCTTGCATCAATAGATGAAGGAAGAATCGAAATTGTATGTGAGGGTGGTATTGCTTTGTTGGTTGACACTATTGAGTTAGGTTCTGCCAGGGCAAAAGAGTATGCAGCTGCAGCATTATTGTGGCTTTGTGCAACCACTAGTAGATTTTGCATCATGGCAATCCAAGAGGGAGCTATCCCACCATTAGTGGCACTGTCACATTCAGGCACAGCACGGGCCAAGGAAAAGGTACATGACTGCACTGAATTGTGTTTTCCTAAAATTCCAAATTTTCAATAGATTTTTAAAAGGAAAATTTGGCTACTTGCAGGCTCGGGCACTACTTAGCTGCTTCAGTAGAAATAAGCTCGCATCACAATGCTAGAGGACTGGAAGTGACCCATTCTTAGACATGGTTTGGCTTTGGCACTTACAGCTTTGTTCATGGTGTATTTAGGTGTAAAAAGGATAAAAAGGGGAAAAAACGAAAAATATAATAGGGGTTGGATGGTTTTTTATTGATTCATGTTGAATAATCAACCTCGTTCTGATATTCAGAAAATTGATCAATGAAATGTTCTTGTTTCTGATAAAAGAAAAAGATAGCAGAGGATTTATGATCTTTTTTTTTTGGGGTATGTGCATGTGGTGTTTCTTTTTCCTTCTCGTTTTGCCCTCAAAAAATGGTTATATGAAATGAACACGAGCTAATTTCCTTGTGAATTTTGATGCTTGCCAAATAGATCTCCCAGTGCTGATGACGATGAACATCAGAAACGAAAAACTTTTTTTTACTTGCTTTTTGAGAGAGAACTTCATCTAATTTTTGGGAACTCTTCTCTGTTTAATTTTGTGCCTCTGTATGTGGACAGAGTGCTTGATTGATGGAAATTTTAGAGCCTTCTGTGCTTATAAATACTCTTTTCTCACTTCAAACATTTGTTAAACACTTACAAAGTCATTCCAAACCGAGAATTAATATGTTTCAATGAATTTATTTGGTCATGTCACTGACACCCACTCACATTTAAGAAACTGCAGGGAAGAAAGGAAATTAGATTCAAGTGATTGAGAAGTGAAAACATGATAGATTTCAAAGGAGGGAAAATAAATGAAAAATGAAATTAAGGGCATTTAGATTTTCCCTTGGAGTTCAACTTGTCTCTATAACAAGGGCATTCTGACTTGTTTCCATAGGTTCCAGAGGGCACACAATTGCACTGTTGGCAGCAGATTCCACAATACTTCAAGCACCTGTCCTTCACCCCTGCATTCAAGCATCTTACCCCACATTTTGAATCACAAACACCTTCCAAAAGAAGAAAACAAATAGAAAGAAAAAAGTCAAAACAATAAACCAGTTAATCACTTGAACAAGGTGGAATGAATAAAAAAGTTGTATATTCATTGCCAACAGAATTTATATATTAATGGTAAATCATTTATCTTACTTGGAGCATAGGTTGTAGAGGAATCAGCAATGGCATATTGGAGGAGGAAAGAGCTCAGAATCAATGAAAGAAGAACCAAAATGACAGAAGCAGATTTCATCTTTCTCCTTCTGTTTTAAGGTTAGTGTTCTACTGACATTTCAATAATTTCTATCTGATATTTATAGACTTGGTTTGTGGAGTGGAGGGGAATGACAGAAAGGAAAAGGTCTCTGTAAAGAATGTTTTATTAATTGAAAAGTGGGGTATGAATCAATAGGATGACCCATGAGGGAAAGGCATGGCAAAATGCTTATAAGAATGGTTTACAGCCCAACTAGAGTGTAAAGATGTATGGTTTAGGTATGTTTGGGGGCATGAGCTGTCTGCACTCCTTAATTTTCTTTTGTTTATATTTCTTAGGAAGGATACCAACAACTTCTTTTTGTGTCCCTATGCATGTATTGTATGGGGTTGGGAATAATGGAAATGTGTTTTTTTTTATGTATTGCGTATTGATCTGAACTTGTATTAGTTAGAGGTTCCATACAATAGTTTTCATCTTTCACAGTGAAACATTTGAATTTACGGTCAAATTTTGAAAAACCAAAAAAAAAAATTCTTAAAAATTATTTTTTAATTTTCAAAACTCGAGTTGGATTGTGATAAAATCCTTAAATACAGATAATGTAATATTTATAAACTTAGTTTTAAGAAAACCACAACCATATCAAACAAGGTTTGAGTTAATATATTAGCCAATGGTTAGCATGTTGCTAATTTCAATGGGTCCGTTCTCTAACTTAGCAGCTCATTTTGGGTTGGATTAGTTGTGTTAGATCGTGTGGAGTGGGTAGATTTTTTAAATGGTTTTATGTATGGAAATATTCATTACTAGTCCCATATCAATTAATTAAAAAAATTATTAAATTACAACAGTCTCTATATTGTAGTTTGTGTCTATTTAGTTCATAAACTTTCACAATAACAAATTTAGTCTGTCTGTGAACTTTCAATTACCAATTCAAGAACCTAAGTTTAGGATTTCATTAGACATAGATTTCAGATTTATATATAATAGATCAATTAATTTTTAAAAATGTTGAACTTGTTAGGAACTTATTCGAAAAAAAATGAAAGTTTCGAAATCAATTAAACACTTTTGAAAGTTTGCATATCAAATAGACACAAACTTCAAAGTTAGGGATTAAACTTGTAATATAGCCTTAAAAAAAATATACTCGAATATCACATTAATATTTGTGAGAAGAAAATTTGGTGGAAAATATATTTTTACATAGAAGAATAGAAATATGGGAGATGAAACTGTGTATTCCCTGGAACTTTTTCTTCCCTCCCCTCCATCTTTTAATTGAGAAATACAGAACGGGACTTAATCAATTATTGTACTTTATATACATTTCAATTGAGTGGGAGAAAGGTGGATCATGGATGAAACTACGTACATATAAGATTATGATACTTTATATTATATCATCAATTGAAAATTAAATTGATTTTGATGATCTATGATGATTATTAGAAATATAGCTACATCACTTCAAGCTCTTTTTAGCTGCTTAGAAGTTCGATAGAGGTGGGGTTCCTTCCTTTTGTACTTCTTATACTATATTCTCAACATTATTTAATCTAAGTTTAAGAGTGAGTTTGAGATTATTTTTTTATTATAGTTTAATTGGTTGAGAGATATTAGCAACTTCTCTTTAAAGTATTAAGAAAAAGTGGGTTTGAGATTAATTTTGATAGTAGTGTTTTTAGGTGGAGCATTTTTTTTTAATGCTTTTAGGAGAAGCTCAATGAAAGTGTTTATTCTAGTAGGCACTTCAAGCGTTCTAAAATACTCTGACGTATTTTTTTTTTCAAAATAAATTTAAAACTTCTAGACTATAGCTACATGGTATGAGTTTTTTTTTTTTTTTTTTTAATAATAATTATTGTTCTCAATATTTTTAGAGAGAATAATTATCTTAATCATTAATTAGACTATATATACACACACATATAGGCAACTAAGAAACCCTAATCTAGGAAATATAAAATTACGATAAAGAACAACTAATCATAATTACAATATAAATACATATTATAACACTCCCCCACAAGTTGGAGCAAATATGTCAATTATGCCTAGCTTGTTGCATTAATAGCTTATTCTTGCTCTGTTTACTGATATCTCCTAATTGTTCTCCAATCTTCACATATCTTGTAGATATCAACCCTTCTTGAATTTTCTTGCGAATAAAATGACAATCCACTTCAATATGTTTAGTTTGTTGATGTCACTGGTAAATAGTTCAACTTTCCAACTAATCTTCTATATCTCTTAGGATCTTTAAACACTTCTTCTTCCTTAACAAATTGTAAATTTGGTATCATCGGAGTACTACATGATTTGATTCCTAGTTTACCTATCTCAGACAACAAATCAAGTACGTACTTTCGCTGGGACATGTAAATTTCTTTCTTGCTTCTCATTACTTTAATACCCAAAAAATACTTCAGTGGCCCCAAACTTTAGTATGAAATTGATCCTAGAGAAAAGTCTTGAGAGAGGATATACCTGATACATCATTTCTAGTGATAACGATATCATCAACATATACAACAAGCAAAGTAATACCATTTTCAGATTGTCAATAGAATATAGAATGATCGAACATACTTTTCTTCATACCAAAATGATGAAAAGTAAAAAGAGAAGGAAGAAGAAAATCACACATAGGTATACGTGGAAAACCCTAATACATGGAGAAAAAGTCACGATACAGAGTTTTTCTTATTATAATTTTGATACACAAGATACATAGAGACTACATGCTTAAATAGGAAAAAAAAAAGGAAAAAGAAAGAAACCCTAGGGTATAGTGAAAAGACAAAACTACGCCTAGGGCTAACACCCTAATTTCACCACCCCCCTTAAGTTGGGGCGTAGATATCAATGAGACCCAACTTACTAATACATAAGTCGAAAAATGTATGGGAAGCCCTTTCGTGAGAACATCTACAATCTGCTGACTGGAAGGAATATAGGGAACACATATGTTGCCAATGTCAAGTCGTTCCTTGATGAAATGTCTATCAATCTCCACATGTTTTGTTTTGTCATGTTGTACGAGGTTATTTGTGATACTTATTGCGGCTTTGTTATCATAGTAGAGTTTCATAGGACCATCATGACCTTGACCGAGATCACTTAGGACCTTTTCCAGCCAAATTTCCTCACATATCCCAAGACTCGTGGCCTTGTATTCAACTTCGATACTACTTCTGGCAATAACCCCTTGTTTCTTACTCCTCCACGTCATCAGGTTACCCCACACGAAGGTATAGTATCCCGATGTCGACTTCTGTCTACTACCGAGCCTGCCCAGTCGACATTTGTGTATGCCTCGATGCATCATTTGTCGGACTTCCTAAACATCAACCCTCTGCTCGGAGAGGTTTTCAAATACCTTAGAATGCGCTCTACTGCTCTCATATGTTCTTCATAAGGAGACTGCATGAATTGACTAACTACACTGACTGAATATGCAATATCTGGTCTGGTATGGGAGAGATAGATTAACTTCCCAACAAGTTGCTGATATCTCTTCTTGTCAACAGGAGCACTGTTACTCAAGTTACTGAGTCTAGCATTAGCTTCCATAGAAGTATCTACTGGTTTATAGCTCGTCATACCTATCTCCTTAAGTAAATCCAGAGTGTATTTTCGCTGAAACACCGAAATACCTTCTTTCGATCTAGACACTTCCATTCCGAGAAAGTATACCAACCTCTCGAGATATTTGATTTCAAATTCCTCGGCCATTTTTCTCTTCAATCTGTCAATTTCTAGAGCATCATCACCGGAAATAACAATGTCATCTACATACACAATCAAAACTGCAATTTTTTCGGATACTGATTTCTTTGTAAAGAGGGTATGATCTAAGTGTCCCTGATTGTACCCTTGTGACTTCACAAAAGTAGTGAACCTGCCAAATCAGGCTCTCGGAGACTGTTTCAACCCATACAAGGACTTCCGCAGTTTACATACCCAGTGATTGAACTGTTTCTCGAACCTTGGAGGTGGACTCATGTACACTTCTTCTTCTAATTCCCCATTAAGGAAGGAATTCTTCACGTCAAACTGGTGGAGAGGTCAATCTTTATTAACCGCAACTAAGAGAAGAACCTGAACTGTGTTTAATTTTGCTACTAGAGAAAAAGTCTCGGAATAATCTATTCTGAAGGTCTGAGTGAAGCCCCTTGCAACTAACCAGGCCTTGTATCTGTCAATTGTTCCATCATGTTTATATTTAATGGTAAACACCCACTTGCACCCAATTGCTTTGTGTCCCTTAGGAAGAATGACCTAGTCCCACGTGTTATTTTTCTCAAGTGCCCCCATTTCTTCCATGACTGCAGCTCTCCATTCGGGAATCTCCATTACTACATTTGCTTGGTATTGTAATTGTGCCTAGGCTTGTAGTGAGGGCTTTAAATACAGGAGACAAGTTGTTATAAGACAAGTAACTCTGCAGAGGATACTTCGTGCATGATCTTGTACCCTTCCTTAAGGTAATAGGAAGATCAAGAGAGGCATTATGATCTTTCTTCTCCTTTTTTCCCCTACTGAATTTAGCATTCTGTTCATATGTCTTATCTTCTAAGGGATCTTCTCCAAGGTCAACAACATTCTCTGTTGGGACCGGTTCTTCACAGTTACCACCACTTGTATCAATTACATTCTCGGTACAGTCCTTAGTACTGTCACTATCTTTCCTGTCTTTACTTACGTCACTTTCAACACAAGCATCATTGTTAGCATTAATGTTACCATTATCAGGTATATGAGTACTCGTATCTGGAACTGATACCCGTTCTGACTCATGGACAGGAGTTAGAAAAGTAACATGCGGCGGTATTTCCTTTCTGAGATTCCTCCTATAGTACATGATCCATGGGATTTGTTCGGTGGGCAGAATGGGTTCGTTGACACTTATTTTAGGATTCAGTTCAGGTAAGATTGACAGACTCGGACCCCGGTGAGTCTCTTCACTTGTACTCTCCCCCTGAAGAGGACTAAGGGGAAAGAAGGGATGATCTTCGAAGAAGATCACATCCATGGAGACAAAATACTTTCGAGAAGAAGGATGGTAACATTTGTACCCACATTGATGCAATGGGTATCCCGCAAAGACACACTTTTGGGCCCGGGGGGTAAATTTGGTTCGATTAGGGCCATGAGTATGGACAAACACAACGCACCTAAACACCCGAAGCGGAACATCAGGGATGAGTCGGTTATCAGGATAAGACTCTCTGAAACAGTCTAAAGGGGTTTGGAATTTTAAGACCCAGGAAGGCATTCGGTTTAGCAAATGAGCTGCTGTTAGAACCACATCTCCTTACAAATAGGACGAAAGAGAAGTTGAAAACATAAGAGACTGAGAAACTTTGATCAGATGACTGTTTTTTCGCTCGACTATCCCATTTTTTTAGGAGTATGCGCACACAAACTCTGATGGACAATGCCTATAGAGACTAGGAATTCCCTAAGGGAGTTATTAAAAAATTTCCGACTATTTTTATTATGAAAGATAGCGATCTTTGCATTAAACTGGGTTTCTATAGAACTGTAGAACTGTTTAAAAACAGATGCGACTTCAGATTTGTTGGTAAGAAGGAAGACCCAAGTTAATCTAGTGTGTCCTCGATGAAGGTTACAAACCACCGTTTGCCCGTGGCAGTAGTAACAGGTGACAGACCCCACACATCAGAATTTAAATTAGAAAGATTAACATTGCGAAATATATGAGGAAACAAATATTTCATATAATGAAAACTAAGATGTCCAAGACGATAGTGCCATAACATATAATCAGTTTCAGAGGTAGAAAAACAAGAAAAAAGTAAACTAGTCCTATCATATATCCTAAAAGAAGCATCTTCAGTGAGGAAATAGAGCCCTCCATCATGTCGGACAATGTCAATTTTCGTCCCTGAGTTCAGGTCCTGAAAAACAATAGCATCAGGTGAGAAAGTAACTCGGCATCTCAGATCCCTTATAATTTTACTAACAGATAACAGATTATAAGATATTTTAGGCACACGCAACACATCCTGAATAATCAACCCCTTAAAGAGTGACAAGCTGCCTTTCACGGCTATAGGGGCGAAGGACCCATTAGTAATACTAACAAGACCAAAGGATTGAATTATACCTAATTGGGCAATCACACGTACACCTACTGTACTAGAGCTAGTCTGATTAGTTTCTTGGTTCTGAGGTTGAGGCCTAATTGGGCAATCACACTTACACCTACTGTAATAGAGCTGTCTCTTATACACATCTAGATGTGTATAAGAGACAGCTATAGGGGCGAAGGACCCATTAGTAATACTAACAAGACCAAAGGATTGAATTATACCTAATTGGGCAATCACACGTACACCTACTGTACTAGAGCTAGTCTGATTAGTTTCTTGGTTCTGAGGTTGAGAACCTCCGGTTGTTGATTCACTAGCCAGTGCTCGTTCAGGCCCTGACTGATGTCTTTTACCATTCGGCGAACAGTCATGCAGCTTCCAGCATTGATCTTTAGTGTGCCAGGGCTTCTTACAATGTTCACATACCAGTGCTAGCTTACCGTTTTGCTTATCATTAGCAGAACTCGATGCTTTAAAATCAGCTGAATCAGTTGACGAGTCCAGTGGATTATTCATAGCACTCGACCTATCCTTCTCAAGGTGAACTTCAGAACAAACTTCCATCAGAGATGGTATCGGACGAGTTCCCAGTATCCGACTCCTTACCGCGTCAAACTTAGAATTCAATCCTACTAGAAAATCATAAATTTGATCGATCTCCTCAGACTGGTAATGTAAAACTCCCCCACATAGGCAATTCCAGACCATCTCTCGGTATAGATCCATTTCTTTCCAGATAAGAGGTAGCTTGTTGAAATACACTGTAACATCCATTATTCCCTGCTTGCATTCATGGACTTGTTTCCGTAAGGTGTAAATCCTGGAAACATTTTGCCGTTTGGAGTACAGTTTCTATATGGCCTCCCAAATATCCCAAGCAGAGGCTGCATACAGTATGGGTTTGCCAATTTGAGGCTCTATGCTCCCTACTAAAATAGATCGCAGTAAGGAGTCTTCTCCTTTCCATATACGTTCTTGAGGGTCATCTGGTCTCGGTTTCGGTATCTCTCATGTCAGATATCTGAATTTATGCCAACCCTCGAGGGCCATTTTTATGGATTGAGACCACGAAAAATAATTGTGACCATTTAATTTTTCCTCTACAATACAGTTAGCAATATTTCCTATTGCACTGGAAAATAAATTTGTTGTAGATAAAGCAAGGAAAGAGGTTACCGGGCTTCCTGAGTAAACTGGAAGGCTAGAGGGAATTTCTGACCACCCATTAGAGGTAGCCCTGAGCACCTCTCCGAGAGTAGCCATCTATTGTTGTACTGACTCATTCTTTTGTTTGATCTGGAGTTGAAGTTGACAAACTGTTCCTGAATATAATCAAAGTTTTATTGAGGATGATCCACCCATCTCCAATTTGTCACCACTGGTAGGTCTAAGACTGAATTCACCACTCGGCTGGTAGGAGGAAACTGTTGGAAACGAAACCTTTGCAGGCGCGGCTGGGAAGATAGGATGGCTCGGGTCTGGAGCAGTTCGACTGGATGGGATTGTAGGGCTGGAGCCAACTGCTCTGGCGGCTTGTGCGTGGACATCTGTGCCGGAGCCGAGCGGCAGCTAAGGTCGAATAGGTTGCTGCACTCGACTGGAATCAACCCAGAAAGCGTCTCTTGGTTGGGTTTCTTCGATCGGTTGGCCGCCGCTCGTGGGTTAATTGGCGCAAGTGGGTTGATCAGTGCAAACAGGATTGTAAGGTTGATGGTTGCTACTTGCAGAATGGTAGGTGCGAACCCATCTAATTTTCGGCCAGTTTCCAATCTATCCTGTCTGATGGTCGACCCAATCAGTCGGCTGGGTTGGTTGATTTTTTACCCAGTCGGCTACCTGTCCTCCGGGTTGGGCTGCTCTAATCGTTTGATGAAGGTGTGGTAACATGGTCTGGAAGTATTGTTCTATGGCTATTTGTACAACGGTTGCAATATCTGTGGCACCAAGCGGCACTTGTGATTCCCCTATTTGATTTTCCTCGATGGTGGCCAGGGTTTCATTTCCTTGCTCTGATACCATGATGAAAAGTAAAAAGAGAAGGAAGAAGAAAAGCATACACAGATATACGTGGAAAACTCTATTACAGACATAAAAAACCACGATACAGAGTTTTTCTTATTATAATTTTGATACATAAGATACATAGAGACTACATGCTTAAATAGAAAAAAAAAAAAAAAAAAAAAAAAAGGAACCGTAGGGTATAGTGAAAAGACAAAACTACCCCTAGGGCTAACACCCTAATTTCAACACAAAACATTCAAGTGCTTGACTAAATTTACCAAATCATGCACGAGGACTTTGTTTTAGTCCATACAAAGATTTTCAAAGGTGACACACCTTATCACTCTCCCCCTGAGCAACAAACTTAGATGGTTGCTCCATATAGACTTCCTCTTGAAGATCACCATAAAGAAAAGCATTCTTAAGTCAAGTTGATGCAAAGGCCAATTGTGAGTAGCAGCCATCGATATAAATAGTCGAATGGAAGTTAATTTGGCAACAGGAGAAAATGTATAAGAATAATCAGTCTCATAGATTTGAGCATAACCTTTGACAATAAGAGGAGATTTCAATCGAGCCACTGTTCCATCAGGATTGACCTTTATAGCAAACAACCATTTACACCCAATAGCCTTCTTTCCAGCTGGACGCAAAATAAGATCCGAAGTACCATTATCATCCGAAGCAGTCATCTCCTCAATCATTGCACTACGCCACCTGGGATGAGATAAAATTTCATGAACAGAGTTAGGGATAGAGAGAATCAAGAGATGTAATAAAAAAAATAAATGGGAGAAGACAACTGGTTATACAAAACAAACAAAGAAATAAGGTAAGTACAAGTGCATTTACCTTTCTGAAGGGCAATGGGAAGATCATCACTTGGTCCTGGATCAGATGTCAAAGAAGCTAGTGGTGGAGGACATGGGTCTGAAGGTGACTGTAGAGGACGCCTAGAGTAGACTCGAGTAACCGAAGGGTCAGAAGGAAGAAACACAGAGGAAGATAGAGGAGAAGATGATGTAGAAGAGGTAATCTCATAGATAAAAAGATCATCATCATCTCTCTGACACGGTTTAGATGGTGATGAACTAAAGGGTATATCTTTGAAAAATGTAATATCAAGAGATATGAGATACCTGTTTGGAATAGGACAATAACAACGATAATCCTTTTGAACACGTGAATAGCCTAGGAAAATGCATTTCAAATATTTAAGATCTAATTTGGTATGATTTGGACGAATATCTCGAACAAAACAAACATAACCAAAGATCTTAAGGCAATAGGAAACAAAGATTTTGTAAGGAAAAGAGTACGATAAGAAATCTCTCCATTGAGGACAGAAGAAGACATTCTATTAATCAAGAAGCAAGCAGTGGACCCAACATTAGCCCAAAATTGTTTTGGAATATGCATTTGAAAGGATAAGGCGTGAGCTATTTCAAGGAGGTGTATGTTCTTTCTTTCAGCAACTCCATTTTGAGATGGAGTGTCTGCACAAGAGGATTGATGAATAATGCCATGACTACATAAGTAAGATGCAAGTATATGAGAGAAATATTCACCAACATTCACATTAAAATGATTTCGAATCTCAGCATGAAAAGCACAAAAATGAGACAATAACTCAGAACGATTTTTCACTAAATATAACCAAGTCACACAAGAATAATCAACAACAAAAGTACAAAGTAACGAAAACCTGTTTGGGACACGACTGGACAAGGACCCCAATATCATAATGGACTAACTCAAAAGGAGCATTGGCTCGTTTATGGACTCTAGGACTAGAACTAAGAAAATGAAATTTAGAAACCTGACACAAATCACAATTCAAAGACGACAAGGAACAAAACTCTGGATAAAGTTTCTTCAACACGAACAATATGGTGGATGACCCAAAGGACAATGAACTTCAAACGGGGATGTAACTCCAGAGCAAGCCACAACTTTCGGTATCTGATCGTAAAAAAGTGTAAAAGCTCCCCGACTCATGTCCTCTACCAATAATCTTCTCCGTCATACGATCCTGGAATAAGCAATAACCAGAAAAAAGTGAGACAAGACAATTAAGGTCACGAATAAGTTGGCTAATAGAAATTAAATTAAAAGATAACTGAGGAAAATGTAATATAGAGGACAAAGAAAGTGATGGAGTGAGAGAAATGGTGTCGGATCCAAGAATATAGAAGGTTGATCCATCTGCCAAAGTGACAGATGGAGATGAGACAGGGGACAAAGGCATAGAAAATAAGTTAGAATTACTTATCATATGAGCGGTGGCACCAAAGTCTATGACCCATTTGGTAGATGATATAAGAAGACATTTCGTATTACCTGTCTCGACAATGGTGGCAATAGGATTTGATGAAGAAGATTCCTGGAAGGATTCTTGGAATACTTGAAATTTAGCAAAGTCATCAGCAAAGATGGTAATAGATTTCTCAACCATATCATTGGTAGAAGCTATTTGAGCATGTTGAGATCATTAAGTCTTGTACAATAACTTTTAACAATCACGTTTCATATATCCTGGCTTACGAAAATAGTGATAGACGATCTCCTGATAATCTGATCTTCGATTATCATAACTAGGCTTCTAAAAATTGTTAGTTATCCCTAAAGTACCCCAAGAGTTATTATTATTCTTATTCATAAGAGCACTATTAGGTTGAGAAACAGGAAAATCGAATTGGGAACTCTCAATACGAAGAACACGGTTGAAGGCTTCCTCTATTGACGAAATTTCAGAATCAGAAAGAATCTGTGTTTTAGTCATTTCAAACTCAAGTAAAAATCCATTAAAAAATATCATAACAACCATCTTTTCTCGCTGAGCTTGTTGAACTTTGACATCGGGGCTAAACGACAATAGTAAAGCAAGTTCAGCAACTGTCTTTTTAAGTCTTGTAAAGTAACTTGTAACAGATTCTACTTTTTGTTCAGCTCGAAAAAATTGTATACAAACATCAAACATTCGATGAAGTCGGACATAGTAATATAGAAATTCTAAGAATTCTAAGAGTTCCTTCATAGAATCACGATGATCTACCAAACCAACAACCTCACTTTCAATAGAATTCTTAATCTGAAGATAAAGTCGAGCGTCATCGTGAAGTCAAGCCTTTTTCTTATCATCTTTTGGTGGCTCCTCAGTCACATGGTCATCCATATCTATACTAAACAAATAAAATTGAATCATCCGACGCCGATCATAATAGTTAGATCCATTTAACTTATGTTTAGTTATCTTCGATGCTAGAGGAATTACATTAGATACTACCATATGCTACTTCATCTATTATGGGTTAACAAACAGTTTGTAGATCTCACGAGTGGAAAGAGCAGAACAACTCCAAATTGAAACAAAAACAGCAACAAACCCTAATCACAAAAAGGGTATCTTTTCAAATAACTCACGGTCGAGTAGATTTCAATGGAACCAAATGCACAAAACAATCAGAAAAGTTGAACCAAGAAGAATCCAACAGACGTAACGCGGAACGGTGGGCCCACATGCTCCCAGGTGTCGATGTGTTGTGAAGGATGAACCTGTTTATGGCGGCGCATGAACCTCACGCGTGGCCTTTCCTGGCGACTGATGACTGCAAACTAGAGTGGACGATGACGACGCTTATGGGTGGTGTAGACAAACGACCACTCAAACTTGATGACTCAACTCAAACTCTAATCTTGTGAGAAGCGTAAACCCTAATGTAGACGTCAAACGAATATTTTAAACCCTAGATTGCTCTGATACCATGTTTTCAATACTTTTGGAGAGAATAGTTATCTTATTCATTAATTGGGCTGAAGATATATATATAAGCAACTAAAAAACCCTAATTTAGAGATATAAAATTACAATAAAGGACAACTCATTAGAATTACAATATAAATACATATTATAATTAACCAAAACACTTTTCATATTATCAAAAAAATCATTGCACATTTAACTTATTGATATTTGTGTTTTGAATATGACCAAAGTTCTATATTAGCTAGATAATAGAAAGGCTATTAATATAATAAGTTAGACATTGTCTAAAAAAAATGAAACAAATGCGAGAAATCTCTATTGACATGAGGCATTTTTGGTGAAACCAACAACAAAACAATGAGGATTATGTCCAAAATGGAATATCATATCATTGTGAATATCTGTTTCCTTTTAACAAGAGGTATTAGTGTTCGTAGATAGAGTTTGTCTAAATAAGTTTAACAAACTCTGTAGAGCTATATCAAGCTTGCAATTCATTCTTTAAAAAAAAAAAGAAAAAAAGAAAAAAAAAAGTGATCTAGGTAAGAGAAAAATCATAGAGGTGAACAAGGGACAAAGTGGACAAAGGACATGTTTTCACCATTTAACATGAAGTGTTGAGCATTTAGCTCTAAAATAGACCAATATAATATCATTGTGAAGATATATAAAGGATCTCTCTTATTCTTAATCAGAGAATCAACATTGTTTGAGCTTACAATAGAATCTTTCTGGTATTTTCCAAAATCAAATTTGATGTTAATAATTTAGGTTGTTGATCATTTGAATGAACTCTTGGAAGAAAAAAAAAAAGAAAAGAAAAAGGGAGGAGATTATGTTGAAGTTGAAGGTTAGAGGGCAATTGGATTCTTTCCTTAGTATGGAAGTTGGACAAATCTTTTATTACATTATATCTTTTGTTTGTGGCTTTGTACTGCTTTGCTTTGGTTCTAGGAATATCTTTTTCTTAATCATGGAAAAAGCTTGCAAAAGCATGGCCAAATGACCACACTCCCAATTTTCTTCTTTCCTTAAAAGTTAAAGTTGCCGATGGAGTTGTCACTTACAATTTAACTATAATATATTTTAGTTTCTAATATCAAGTTGAGACGTCGTAATTGAAATTGTTAAAATCATATAATCTTGATTTTTGAAGCATTCACAATTTCATTTCAATTCATCTTCATTAGATTTCTATTTCAATGCCAATTTAAGGGTGTGAACCTTTTCTCTTTTTTTTTAATTCGTTTGGAAATAAAGCACGCATATTTAGTTACATTTTCTCAAAATTGTTATTATTTGGTACTCTACGCATACACTTAAAATGATTATACATGACAAACACAATGAAATAATAATACCTTCAAATTTGCATGGTCGATCGGAGGGCGATGAGTACATATCAATTTGTGAGATTAATGTAACAGTTGTATTAAATTACATTCAAAATTCTATTAATGAGATTTTTAGTACAAATATGAACTTTCAATTTATGAAGAGTACATGTCAAGCATGCCGAGCTATTCTTTGCCGCTGAGCACATAACCTCATATTAAGTATAACAAACTTGCATTTAATAAAAGAAAAGATAAGAAGACACGCATGTTCAAAATTATTTATGAATTATACAAATATAAACTACGTAGCTACTGCTACAACTGCCACCACCGACGTGAATTTTATTTTTGGTAATTTCAAACTAAAAAATATGTTTTAGATGCACCACCAAACATCGTATCCTTCAAAATCCCCATGGACCAAACTAAAGCAGTCCCTTTCACTCTTTAAATCTTAACAAAAAATAATAAATAAATAAATAGAAATAATACCTCACTTCCTGTCGGTGGACTACTATTACAAACATTTCATTTAAAAAAAACATATTTTATTCATATATTTCATCAAATGTCTTCAATCAAAGAATATGGCTTGTAATTGAAAAGTAACCCCACGTGATTTTCGCTCAATTTTTTTTTTTTTTTTTTTTTTTTTATCGACTCCAGATCTATGTACATATCGTGTTAGAGTGTTGCTTTTTAATTGGTCGGAGCTTTTAGTTACACATTAGGGTGAAAATTTGAGTGTTGTAATTATTGATGAAATTGATTGGTAATTTAACATAAATTCATTGTCGTTGAATTATGTAAATCATTGGCTTAATGTAGTGATACAAAAATTATGTAGGAGAAGAGAAATCAAAGAGAATAATTAATTACAGAACACAAAAGGACCCAACAAATGTAATAAAAAAAGATTTTCCCCTATCAAGTAATCCACAGAAAGAATTACAACAAATCATATAATACTCCGATCCAAAATGTTCATCATATCAAAGCAAACACACCCCAGTGCTCAATTTTCTAAAACAAATTTCATCAATCAATTCAATCAATAAAGCACCCCTCTTATGATATGGAGTACAATGGGGGAAAATTTTAACCAAAAATAAAAATAAAGAGATTAAATATAAATAAATGAAGCACGATCACATCTCTCTCTATCTCTCTCCTCTCTCTCTCTAAAAGATGAAGCTGACGGCGACGACAGCCCATCCTACAGCCAAACTTCCGGCCACCTTCTGCAGGTTCCTCAATGCTTCAGCTCCACTCTGCAACAAATTGAATAATTTAATTATGAATTGGATTAATTAATATTAATAATTAAAAATAATCATATGGTTTAAAAAAAGCTGAAGTCAATTAAATTTTTTAACGTGTTTCCCTCAGTGTGATCTGAGAAAACTGGACTGACATTTTTTAATGTCGAGGGCAGTGTGATCTGACATATCTGTTTCTTTTTTATTAACTTGGGTTAGTCTCTTAACTCAACCATGGTAATTATCTCAACTGGAAGCCACTAACGCGATGGATCCACGCGTGTCGGTGGCGCGTGGCATTAAGCTCATTCACTCTGCTATCAAGCAAGTGCAAATGCAGCCATGGCAAAACCCTAAGACCGCTAATCATACACTAATTCTATCAAAATTATAGCGATATCTTGGCTATGGATATGTATAATGACGGTTTGATGATGGAATGTTGCAGATCTTCAGCAGAATGATAATGCAGGTAAATGTTTAGACAGTAATGGAGGAGATTTGGATCGGAATTAAATTACCTTGTCCTCAAGTGAAGGGCTAGGTGAAGGACCTTCCTCGCTTCCTCCAGGGGCTTCAGAAGGAGGTGCAGGTGGACCGAGCAACGCCGGAGAAGGAGCTGGTGCTTTGTGCTTCTTCGATTTTTTCTTGCTAGGCGCCGGCGCCGGAACCTCAACGGGAGGCGATGCGACTGGAGCAGGAGGAGAACTTTCGGGAGCGGGAGGAGATTGCGTTGGAGTTGGCACTGGAGGAGAGCTCACTGGTACGGGGACTGGTGGAGAACTCACTGGAACTGGAACAGGTGGTGAGCTCGCTGGAACGGTGGCAGCTGGTGGAGAGCTAGGTGGAACGGAAGCAGCCGGTGGAGAGCTAGCAGGAACGGAGGCAGTCGGAGGAGTGCTGGCTGGTGGAGAGGCTACTGGAGCGACGGCAGGTGGCGCCGATGCAGGCGGCGTGGAGACCGGTGCTGGAGTGGCCGGTTTTGAGGAGCGGCGGCGGGAGATGAGTTTGTCGGTGGAGATACAGGAGATGCGGCTGGAGGTGGATACTTGGCTACTGCAGGCGGGGTGGCGCCCGAGTGGTAGTCGGAGCTGCAGCTGGAGACTGCCACCGACACCAGCGACGACGGCGCAGATCAGAACGAGTGCGATTACAGATTGTCTCCCCATTTCTACCGTGGAGCGTGTGTAGAAGAAGATGAAGTGAATGTTTCGGAGGCCGAGGTGTAATAGTGTATATATACACCAGTAAATGACGCCCCAAAGAGTATTTCTTTTTTCTTTTAATTAAAAAAGAAAAGAAAAAAATAAAAATAAAAATAAAAGACAAAAGGGGCCCACTATTAATGGGCCTGTACTAGCCGTTGGGAGAGAGAAAAGGGCCCACGAACGGAATCAAACAAAAGAACGGTATAATATGGGAGATTTAAACAGACTGTCCAAAGCCCATGGGGTTTTTTTTTTCCTCTTAATTTATATAGAAGTGAGAATTTGTTCACTTCAACATTATTAATCTCTGGTTTTTTTGAGTGGATAAATACATATAAGTATTTAAGTAATTGAGTTTAATATTAAAATTATGCTACATTTAATCTAGTTGAGTTGTGTTTAAACGAGTGGAGTTAAATTTAAGTGGGAGAATTGAATTGGAATAAAGGAGGATTTAGGTGGAAAAGGGAGTAAGGTAAATGGGGGATTAATTACGCGCTTTAGGATTAAGGATCCAATAATTTGGGTTTTTTTTTTTTTTTTAAAAAAAAAGGAGATTTTGGTAGAATGAGGGGAAACTGGATACAGCTGGATGATTGAAAGTGGGGCCGGAGCCATTTTGGACAATCCAATAACAGTTGTCCACGTGAACTGTCGCGGCAATTATTGCGGGGAAATTTAGCAAGAGGACTTGGCAGTCGTTTGGATTTGTTTTGTTCCACTACCACCGCCTTAGAAAGGCGTGCCTTAACAATTATAACCCTTTCTAATTTTCTTCCCAAAAATCAATCTGAAACTAAAAGCTAACCAAAACTATATTTCTTTTCTTTTCTGTTGAATAATACTTCTGTTTAAAAAATATTTAATTAATAATACTTTTACTTTTACATCTAAAATTAATTATAGATTCCAAATTAATGGATGATGTTTTTTCTTAAGTTTTATGGATATTTATCCAAGATATTGGAGATATCAAATACCATCTTTATTATCAAGGTTGAACCTTATATTTTAGGAAGTTTGGATGCATTTTATTCCCGTTTACAATTTACTGTCATCAATTCACTAGCATAATAACTAAAATATGTGACAACTTCAGCTAACTCGATTCAATTTAAAATTTATTTGAAATAATTTGATGTATGACGTGATAAGAGAAATAGATCTAATCATAAATCAATTGATAGATATATCTGTTAACTTCTTTTTTTAGTACCCATACCTGTTAACAATTTAAAATTTATTTGAAATAATTTGATGTATGACGTGATAAGAGAAATAGATCTAATCATAAATCAATAGATAGATATATCCGTTAACTTCTTTTTTTAGTACCCATACCCGTTAACATTTTAAATTATTGAACTTAGAGGAAGAAAAAAAAGATAAATGTACTTGTGATCCTTGAGGGCCAAATTAAAATTTTATTTATTTTCTCAAATCGTCAAATAACATTGTCAAGTCAATCCATTCATGAACTATTTAGAATTATTTGCAAATGTGAGAGACGATGTTCGGTTAAATTATAATCACAATTAATAACTAGAAATGTCTACAAGACGGGACGGGGATGAGGAAGGCTTTCTCGTCCTTGTCCTCGCCCCCCATTTCAATCTCATTCCTACAAAAAAATCTCTGTGGGGATCAAGGTAGGGATCCCCACGATAAATTCACGAAGATCGAGTTCCTTGCCAACAAAATTTCTCATTTGTATTTTTAAAATTTATTCATATTTTAAACTTGTAATTTCATTCACATCCTTGATAAAATTTTATGTGAGTCATTTTCAATACTTTTTTATTAAAATAATATTATAAAAATTTCGAATAAAACAAGAATATTTCACATGCAAAGATATAATTAAAATATTTACTTCCATAATTTCACAAAAATAAAATTTAAATATTACAAATTTATCCTTTCAACTTAAATACTACAATATTTATGATCTTAAAGTAATAAAAGTTCTAAATATTAACAAAATATATATATATATATATATATATATATATATTTTGAAGTATAAAAACATTGGGATGAAAATTAGAGAGAAAGAAAAAACATGAATTGTTGAAGTAGTTTAAAATAAACTAATTATATTTCATTATAATAAAATAATATATTTGTATATGGTTTTTTCTTGTGGGGACGGGAATGTAATCCTTGTCTCCCATCTCCATTTAGTTATATATGAGAAATTTCTCCACATTCTCTCTCTTATTCTCCATCTAATTAGAGGTTCTTTACCCCTTTCGAGACGGGTCCTTGTGAGGCCCAGACCCTAAGGTAAATCTATTATTAACTATTTAATTTTTTTAAAAAATTAAGTCTATAAACACTACTTCTAACAATTGATTTTTTTGCTTTGTTATCTACTTTTTAAGAATATTTTAAGAAACCAATCCAAATTTTAACAATAAGAAAAACTATTTCTGTTCTTTTTTTTGTTGAATACACATGAATTATGTCTATGCTCCACAACCATACTATAAAATCAAAATTTCACCTCCTTTTCCTTTTTTTTTTTAAAAAAAACCTATTTTATAATGACTTTCAAAAGCTTGTTTAAGCCCGATATTGAGATATCGTAATAAAATATTGATTTTGATAGATATTACTGTAAAAAGGAAGCTTATAATAAAATTTTCATTAATAATGAAATTATTTTTAGGACGAAACTAACTTATAGATTTTGTTATTAGTAAATTAATAGATGAAATATTTTTTATATTTTATAGATATTGATAAAAGATATTGAAATACCCATTTATCTTTAATAATAACGTTGAACCTTTCATTTGCAAATATTTTAGGAACTTTTGATGCATTTTCTTTGTGATTTTACAATATTTATAAATACCGAAAAAATTATTATCATCAAATCACTAGTATAATAGCTTTAACCTTTTGAAAACTTCAGCTAACTTGAATCGATTAAAGTTTATTTGAAATAATTTGATATATGATGATGTGATAAGAGAAACTAAGTTTGATCATAATTCAATGAATAAAAATATCAATTAACATTGTTTTAAATACAGATCAATTAAACACTTTAAAATGTTGAATTCAAGAAAGAATGAAAAAAAGAAAAAAAAAAAAAAAATTACTTTTGGTCCTCAAGGACCAATTTACAATTTTATTTTATTTGTCAAATCATCAAATACCATTGTCAAATCAATCCCTTTATGTCAATAGATAAGAATTTACCGTAATTCAGATGGGTTAAATTAATTCACGAACTATTTATAAATATTTACAAATTTAAGGGATAGTATTAGATTAAATTATGGTTTCGGTTGATGACTATTTAATTTTGATTTTTTTTAATTAAGTTTATAAATACTACTCTCAACGATTGATTTCTTTGTTGTTATATATTTTATATCAAAAGTTTGAAACCTTATTAAAAAAATTATCTATATTTTTAGAATTTGGCTAAAATTTCAGATATATAGTTATGAAATATGAAACCATGGTAAATAATTTGTAAGATTAGAAGCACGATTCTTAGAAACAAAATGGTAATCAAGTCAAATCTAAAGTGTATTCCGTAACTTCATAAATCAAATAGATATCAATTTCAAATTAATTGAAAGATCAAAAGTGCCTTTTACAAAAACATTAGTTAATTATTTTGACAAACTACACCTATTAAATTAAGAGAAAAGCAAGCTTTTATTCTTTTGTAGAACAACCTACAAAACAAAAATATTAAAATTGTAAACTAACAATTTTCAAAATTTTTTGTAAAATCGTAAATGAGTCTCTATGTTTCGAAAAAAATTAAAATTTAGTCTCTATAGTTTATAATTAGAATTTAGTCCCTATAATCCTCATAAATAGTCACTAATTTTTTTTAAAAAAATGGAATTTTATTAAAAACCAACCCCAAATGGTTACTAAGTTAATGTGAGACTATTTATAATGTTTTGTTAAACGACTAATTTTCTTCTATCCATAATAGCTAAAATTTTAATTTAATCCCAATTTTATATTTATATATCTTTCCTTTTTTTTATTTTTCTCAGCTTAATTTAGAAAGGAAAACAGTAATTAAGTGAATATATAATTGAATTACATAATTTGGGGGGCAAACAATAATCATATGGCATCTAATATTTCTGATGATGATTGCTCTTAAAGAAACCAAACTAAAATTTAAAGATGAGTACCAAACCAGACCCTCCAACTACATAATTTCATCCATATTGATATCATAAATGTGCCACACTTGTTGGTTAGGAATGTTCTTTCTCACCCTATACTACTTCTTTGGAGCCTTTTTCAAGTCTCTTTTTTAAATACCTTTTCTTCATTTATACTTTTGTATTAACTAAATATTAATAAATGAAACATTATTCGATTAATCTTCTTTACTTGTTCGCAGTAGTGGATCCAAAAAAATGAGTAAAGCTTGAACTTGGATCTAAAATGGACTATAATGTAGATTTATCATTACATTAGAATATAAATTCGAAAGAGCTCTAAACCGAACTAAATTTGTCCCTACTTATTGAAAAGAAAGAAAGATGAATAAATAAAGTTGTCATCTTATTCCAAGTAAAATTATATATATTATTCTAAAAGCAAACAATGTATCTTGGTTTTTCTTTTGCATCAAGTGATTCTATTTTTTTTTTTTTTTGTTTCCATCATGATTTTATTTTTATTTTCGCATCTGTTGATGTTTCTTTTGACACTAATTCTTTTTCTTTTTTTCATTTTTGTCAATTTCTACAAATAGTGTTCTTATTTCGCAATAAACACCTAACAAAAAGCACTCTCAATAATTTGTCAATAATTATTACAAATAGTAAAATTAATAATTATTTGGGAATTATTGGATCATACTATTGAAGGTGGAGCTAATAATACTTCAAACCAATAATTAGAATATATATGGCTCTACTTTTATGTGTTTACGTGATTCTTAACTTAAAGAAAGATGATTGTGTAAATAACCTTGTACACTTTACTCGCCAAATCAAATGCTTAATCATTATTCTAATTGATATGTCTTAATATTTATTGAATAAATTCAATAACTATTATATCAATTTCATGGAATAGAATATTAGTTTTGTGTAATTACTATTTCGTGCTGTTCACGTAATTTTTTGTTTTATTTAAAATTTACATCAAATGGTAAAAAATTATAATACTTATTTACTAACCGAACAGAGTAATTTCTAATAACCCAACACCAATGAGTTTTTTAGTAGCGAAGAATTTTTTTTTCCTTCCTTTTTTGAGGAGGATAGTGGCAAAGAGGTAAAAAGATGTGTTGAATGAGAAATTTTGGACCAATCATAAGTTGTCACGTCATTTACTAAATTAATGACGAACCTAATTAGGAGTTAACATATGTCCCGAATTGAAGATGAAGATAAATTTCGATAAACATGGCTTTATCCGTTGAATAATTTGGCCTAAATTGATATTATTATTTGGGTCAAAGTCCAACTAAGCCCAAAAATATGTTGAATTTGACCCAAATGTTCAATCCAATTAATTATACCCAAAAGCCAGACCCATTGACCAACCAAGCCCAAGTCCATCTAATTGGGCCCAAAGGCTAGACCCATGGATCAACCAAGTCCAAGCACAAGAAGCTCACCGAAGAGCCCTATAAATAGATAACTCTCTTCATTTGTAGAGGTCAACAATTCTGTAGAAAACTTAGAGAGAATTCTCTACAATCAGAAGACTTTTGACTCCTGAAGCTAACCACACTGAAAATTCTAAAAACTGAAGTCCTTTGAAAATACAAGCATTTTAACCATGCTTGAGGACTGAAGTTCTTTAAAGATACAAGTATTCTGAAGTCATTTGAAGATACAAGCATTTTGAACACACTTGAAGACTGAAGTTCTTTGAAGATACAAACATTCTGAACACGCTTGAAGACTGAAGTCCTTTGAAAATACAAACATTCTTCCAAGACTCGAAGCTCAAGAATATCCACCCACCCCACTTCTATACATCAAACGTACGTATTCAATCAAGAGAGAATCAAATGATCATGCACTAGAGATCGAACCACATCGCATCAAATCAACATCAACATCAACACAAACTCAAGTTCAACTCCACGAAACAAGTTTCTCCGGAAGCCTCGTGCGAACACTAATCCTCCAAGAAGATCAACAAGCCCAAAGGTCGATCATCCAAGAAGATCAACAAGCCCCAAGGTCGATCATTCAAAAAAATCTACCCGCTTAAAGACTATTGTTTATTTTGAAAGTATCAAAATATTATGTATTAAAGATTGTACTAACTTTCTACAAAATTAATACAAATACAAAGTTCAAATTCCATGAAATAAATTTATATTGAAATCTCGTGTGAATAAGATGTTCTTTTTTCTTTAAAAAAATGACTCAAATAAAATTCTCATTCAAATTTCATTTTGCCAATTCGAGTATGGTTTGGTGATTAAAAAAATCAATTGTCATTCAAATATCATTTTTTCAAGTATATTTTGTCAATTCGAGTATAATATATCATTAAAAAAATATTATTAGGGATGCACATAGGTTGGGTTGGATTGGATAGGTTGATGGTCTATTTTAAACTAACTCGAAAATCTGGGTTGGTTGGGTTGTCAACTCAACTCGAATAAAATCTCCAATCCAACCCTTAAAATTTGGGTTTTGGTTAAGTTGTCGGGTTATAATTTTTTTATTAATTTAAAATACCTAAATACTAATAACTAAAATCTCATAAATCCAAATGATAAATACTAAATATCTATGATATTTATTATAAACTTTAAACAAAGATGAATATCATAAAAATTTTAAAAGAAAAATATTAAAAATTCACAAATTTATCGATCCAAATATAATTTGGATTGGGTTGGCTCAATTTTTTTTTTTTTTTGTGCAATCTAAGATCCAACCCAACACTTACAAGTTTGGTTGGATAATCCAAGTTGTTGAGACTGTTGGGTATTTGAACACCCCTAATTATTATTATTATTATTATTATATTTTCAGTTTTTAAATATTTATTTTGATTTACTTTGGAGCAATACTTAAATGCAATTAGGGTGCACTTAAACCTCACGCTCCCATCTTATAGTTACAAAAAATTATTTTTTAATTATCTTGTTTTAAAAAATATATTGATACGTGTCAACTTTTAATGGTTGTACCTAAGTTTTTTTCCTCAACTTTGTTATTGTTTTTTATTGGTAGGGTAGCTTAGGACTTAGGTAGGGCTGCATTTTTTTTTTTTTTAAACTCGTACGAAATATGCTATTTGGAACGCTTACCAAAGTAACATTTCCACTGCAGCCACGTGCCTCCAGTAGTTTCCTCATATAATATTTAAAATGTTGTTTTAAAAATTAAAAATAAAAAATGGAAATTTATTTTAAGAAGGAGTACGACCATGTTTTTTTCTCTCTATATTTTGAAAAAAAAAAATGTCAGTCTAAAAAAATCCTGTTTAAGAAAATATATAACTATAAAAAAATATCTCTTCGAAATTGATATTGTACGATAACATCACAAAATTTAAATCATGTACTTGCGGAAAAAAAAAACAAAAGAACAAAGATAAAAAAATAAACGTTAACTAGTTAAAAAATCAGTTTTCAAAATGATCATTAGGTCATGTGTTGTTAGGATAAACATAATAAATCAACGATAATGTGAAAAGTAAGTCCGGTTTGATTTCATTTATTGTTGTTACCAGTGTTTCATACAGTCCGGTTTGATTTCATTTATTGTTGTTACCAGTGTTTCATACTCCTACTAACATGTGAAACTTACTTTCAAATTTGTATTAAGAAAACGCAAATTAATCGGTAAACATGATCATAGTTATTTGGAAATTAGTTTAAAATGGTTCCTTAAGCTCCTTTGACTCTTAGTTAACTAATATCACGATGGGAAAAACTTTATTAACTTTTTCTTTGTAGATCGGTGTTGATGCCAAATTCTAGATAGAGGAAATGCATCGGACCTTTACGTGACATGTATAGTGAATTTGTTTGAAGGAAAAATGAATATAGCCTGTAAAAGAGAAAATCTACACAACGATGTAGCACTTGCCACACATTTTCTAATGTTTAAAGAGTGAAAGTTTGGAAGTTTGAGAGCAGGACTTCTACTACCTCATATGAAGTTATAATGATGTATTTATAAAGAAAGTTGACCTAGGTTGTTCCCTAGGATTTCGGAGTCACCTCAGGATAATTAGATAACCTACTAGGACAAGGGACATGCCCAGTTTCATGCTTGGGTAGGATTTCGCCCTTGGCCGAGGTTGAACATCATCCTTAGACCATATTATGTGCCTAAAATGTTCTTTTAGGTCGGGACTGAAGGGATCGAATCTCGTAGCTGAAGTATGTGAATGCTTGTGTTTTTAATTTATATAAGGAGCAAACAGAAACTTATAGAGAAACGTAAACACATTCTAATTAAGCATGCTTTAAAACAGTGAAAAAATCAAGGAGAAGAAGATTACCTTTGAGGATAATTCTTCAATATTTGCTATTTCCTCCACGTACGAACTCACACGAACTCCAAACTTCTCCCTCAAACAAGATCCTATAGAACACTATCACTAATGTTACCTTGCTATTATCTGGCAAGAACTGGATGGTAGGATCCAACTTCTAGAGAAGGGAAGATGAATTTTACAGAAGAATTTTTTTTTTTTTTTTTTTTTTCTGTAGAAAACTTTTTGAGAGAGAGCTTTTATGAGAATGTTGAGATTCCAAGAAAATAATTTCTTCTATCTAAATTCTCTAATAAGTGAAAAAGAGGAAATTAATTGGAGGAGGAGTTATACCTCCCCTTCATTAACTCATTAGATAATTCCCCATGTGAGTTATCTTATTTAATTAATTTATTTAATTGAAAATTAAATTAATTTTTGTTGGGTTGTATGTCCTAAAACTCGCAGTTTGTAAAGTTAAACATATTCTATTATCAATAAAAATGTTATTCAACATTACTTCAATAAAGTTGTTATTGAATCTATAAATTAAACTTATAAAGTCTAAATCCAATAAATTAAGATTCATGACTATTATATAAATACTTGAACTTTATGTGGACATAAAAGTGATAGAGTTAGAAAACATGCAACGGAAGAAAAACGGATCATTAAACATTCTAATCATCAATTTTGGCTTTAAATTAAGCATGCTCGTAAACTAAAAAGAGAGTTTCATACTAATCTTTGAAGAACTTCTTGAATCACGATTCTAACTGCAAATCTTCTTCAAATCTTGTAGTAGATCACTACAAAATCTTTCCTACTATTCTCTAGGTGCCTTAAGTTGTGGGACTCAAAACAAGCTTGAATTAAGGAAACAAAGGAGATGAGCTTCTGGTTTTGCAGTTGAAACCCAGATTTCAACCTTTGAAATTTTCAGCTAATTCACCTCTGAATCATATCCGAATTCCATTCCAATCTGATGGTTTTAATGTATGAATGATATATCACGCAGTGGAAGACTGCAAAATCATTAAGCACTTAAACTACGTTTAATTTGAGTTTTAAGCATGTTGTACATATGATATTCAAAATAGGGTTTAAAACACATATTACCTTTGAAGATTCCTCCAAAAAATCAGCTGAAAAACACCAAGCTATCGGTTGAATCACTGAGAGGACTACCTCAAGATCTTCTCTATTATGCTCAAGCTGGAATGTGCGGTGGAAACACTTGAACTAGTTGAATTGATGAAGAACGAGCACAGGGTTTTCAGAGTTATCAATTCAAAAATTATCTTTCTAATCTCTCGCTGATCTACATGCATGAGCTCCAATATATAGGTAAAAACCATGCAAATTTATCAAGTTGCATGTTGGGCAACTCTAGCTTGAAGACTAGTAATGGATGTTGGTGATTCTCCAATAAATATGATTAATGGATTTTTTCCAAAAAATGGAAAAATACACTAACTAAGAATGTTTTTAAAAAATATTTTTTTATTTTAATTTAGTTTTAAAAAATTAATTAAAAATAATTAGTTAGATAAAACTAATTTTAAATTGATTTTTATTAAACTTTTTAATTAAAAAAATATTAATTTAATATCTAAATATTAAATTAATACAATATCACCAATAAATCAATTTTAATTGTTTTTTTAATTTCGTTTAATTTTAATTAAAATAAACGTTTATAATTGTATCATATACAATCAATCGAAAACCCTAAATTCATACATCAATACTCAATTTGTTATTCCAATCTAATGAGCTAGTAAAGAGACCTAATGGACCTACAGATCATGAGCTCCAACGATCTGTAATTAATTCGTTAAAACTTTTTAATCGAATTAATTACTATTCATTAACTATCAAGACACGCCAATAGCTCTATAGTTGCACTCTTCTCACTGTAAATATATTTATGTCCATATAAACTATAATCAGTAAGTCGATCCTTCACAAGTTGTTCGTATTTATAGCTGGATCAAAATTATCGTTTTACCCCTGCAAATACATCTTGTTCCTTAAGTTCCCACTGACCCTCTAATGAACAATTCGATTCATAATACACCTATGAATCAAGTTCTTCTCTATCATGAGAAGGCGAGACCCCGATTGTTCAAGACTTGGAATCAGTACTTAAGAGAACAACCTATTTGCTAACCTTAAAATGGGTAGGAGTGAATTCCATCTCGCAAGGCTATGTCCCCAACTATTCATCTGGTCTTATCCCCAAAATGAAAGGCTTATTGAGCAGTGTTGTTGGACTACTCTTACCCATGTAGATCAAATGATAATCCTGAATAAACAGGAGTTCATAACTAGCTTAGGATTAAGATCGAGTTATCCTAGGTTACTTAAGTATGAAATAGTCAATTTTAACTGTAAACGGTCGTTGTAAAGTAAAGTGACTATTTCGTGGTCCAATCTATATGCAAACTCATTGCATAGGATTCTCCCACTCACATGTCTCTACATGAATGATCTGTGGATCATATCATTTGTATTACTATACAAAATGGGCCGCATCCAATAGTGTTACTAGGATGAGATACCCAATTTCATCCATATACTCATTAGACCATTTAGGTTATATACTATTAACTTGATCTTGTTTATGTCACCATATAAAGTTAAAGTATTCATACTATAACCATGGATATACTTATTAGATTTTCATAATAGAATGCAAAATCAACAATTTTATTGACTAAAATATTCAATAATATTTTATTGATAAATAGAATGTTTAACATAATCTGTGAGTTCTAGGACATTCCCAACATTTAATACATGACTCTCATTCAAACACCTCTCTTGCATGAATTACAACTCCAACTTGAATTAATTGAGCTGAAGTATAATGGATTAATGACTAAGCTAATTGGAGAAGAAGTGGGAAAATCCCAACTTTTCCATTTCCAATTTTCTTCTTTTCTTTTTAATTTGAAATTCTTTTTCAAATTAAAACTTAATTTCAGTTTTTAATTTATATTTAAAATTGAAATTATATTAATTTTAGAAAAAATAATTCAAAATTAATTTTTCTAATAAAATTAATAATTAATAATTAATCAAACAATTTAATTAATTTTTCTAATTAATTTAAATATCAAATATTTAAATTAATTTGTCACCAATTTCATTAGTCTTCGGCCTATCTCCTTTGGCAATCCTTACTTGATAGTACGGTAGCAGCATCCGGAGCAAGAACTGGTAGTCTCCCATGGTCCAGGGGCCATGAATCCCTATATATGAATTTAATATTTAAATCAAATTTAAATATTAATCGATTCTCCAATTCTGTTTAATTCCAAAATTAAACATGTAAATTATATCATATATAATTACTAATTCCCTTAATTCTAATTTGAATGTTTCAAATCAACTTATCACGCTACTCTAAGGCTAATCCGTTTGTGAGCTAGTAGGGGGACCTAGTAGATCTACAGATCATGGGCTCCAACAATCCGAGATTAATTGGTTAAACTCTTAACATCGAATTAACCTCCATTTGTTAACTACTGGATCACTCCACTAAAGCCCAGAGTTGCACTGCCCCTCACTGTAGATATATTGTGTCAACTTAATATAACCATGATTAGTAATTTAACCTTTCATAGGTTGTTCGTAATAACGGCTGAGTCAAATGGCTGTTTTACCCCCGAGATTACTTTTTGTTTCTTAAGTCCCATTGATCCTCTAATGAACAACATGTTTATGATCTGATCATAAAACCAAATTCCTCTCGAACCAATGAGAGGATGGGGCCCTTTGTTCAAGACCCGAAGTCGAACACTTAAGGGAACAACCTTTCTACTATCCCTAAAAGCAGGTAAGAGTGAATTCCATCTTGCAACCTATGTCCCCATCTATCTACTTGATGTTACCCCTGAAATGGGAGGCTTATTGAGCTGGGCTGTTGAGCCAACCCTCACCCATGCAAATCTAAGGATAATCTTGAATAAATAGGAGTTCATAGTTAGCTCAGGATTCAGGTTAAATTACCTAGTTGTGAAATAGTCAGTCTTAAACAGTAAACAACGTTATAAAGTAAAAGTGACTTATTTCATGGTCCGACCTTATGCAAACTCATTGGACAGGACGACCTAACTCCTCATGTCAACACATGTACGAATTAGGATCACATCGTCTGTAGCACTTTACAACTCCTTGTATTAACTATAGAGTGAGCCGCATCCAATAGTGTTACCAGAATAAGGCACCCAACCTTATTCATATGCTATAGATCATTTTGACTATTTACTTGAATCTGATCCACTTTTATGTCTTCACATAAAGTTCAAGTACTTATTTAATAGTCATGGATCTTTTTAGTTTATTGGATTTATTTCTAAAATGAAATAAGTAATTCATATATTCAATAACAACTTTATTGAATTTGCAGAATAAGTTTATTGTTTACAAACCACGAGCTTTAGGACATAAAACCCAACAAAAAGTGGATCAGATTCGAGTAAATAGTCAAAATGATCTACAACATACGAATAAGGTTGGGTACTTATTCTGGTAACACTATTGGATGCGGCCCACTCTGTAGTTATTACAATTTGTTGTAAGATGCTACAAATAAACTGATTTCTTCATGTATTGATATGAGGAGTGGGAGCGTCCTATGTTATGAGTTTGCGTAAGACCGAACTAAGAAATAAGTCACTCTTACTTGATAACGTTGTTTACTGTTTAAGACTGACTATTTTGTTTAGATGACCTAGGTAACTCGATCTTAATCCTGAGCTAACTATGAACTCCTATTTATTCGAGATTATCCTTAAATTTGCATAGGTGAGGGTTGGCTCAACAGCGCCGGCTCAATAAGCCTCCCATTTCAGGGGTAAGATTGGGTAGATAGTTGGGGACATAGGGTGCAATATGGAATTCACGCCTACCCGATTTAGAGATAGGAGAAAGGTTGTTCTCTTAAGTACTGAACCCAGGTTATGAACAAGGGGCCCCACCCTCTCATTGACCCGAGAGGGATCCAGTTTGTGATTGGATTACAAACCAATTGTTCATTAGAGGATTAGTGGAACTTAAGGAGCAAGATGTAATATCGAAGGTAAAACAACATATTGACCCGGCCATTATTACGAATAACCTATGATGGGTTGACTTACTTATTGTGGTTAAATCAAGTTTACACAAATATACCTACAGTGAGGAGAGTGCAACTATCCGGCTATAGTGGTGTGACTTGATAGTTAACGAATACTGATTAATTTGGTCTAAAGTGTTTTAGCTAATTAATCTTAAATCGTTGGAGTTCATGATCTATAGGTCCATAAGGTCCCTCAACATGAACACCTTGAATTAATAAATTGAATGAATTTAGAATGATATCAATTTGAAGTGTTCAAATTAAAATTAGGGTCTGAATTTGAATAAGTTCAAATTCAAATTATGGTTTGTATAATTATATTTGATATAATTAATAACATTTAATTTATCGAAATTAAACGAAATTGAAGAGTTAATAATATTTAAATATTGATTTAAATATTAATTACATGAATATGATTCATGTTTTTTAAGTTAGATGTGTGATTAATTTAATATTTGATAGTAAATTATTAACTAATTAAAATCCAATTTTTTTTTTCATTTTACTTTCAAATTCAAAATTTGAAATGATTATTTAATTTTAGTTAATTAAGAATTAAATAAAATTAATTATGAAAAAAATGAAAATTAGGTGAAAGTGAGAATTTTACATTTTTGGATGAAGTATGAGATGTTCCTCCATGAAACACACACATTTCCCATTTTCTTAGCAAATTGAAGTGTCAAGTGAAGGAAATCGAACACGAGGATTTCCACGAGCAGCGAAAATATCATTCCAAATTACAATCGTATATGAACTTTACAATTACAATAAAAAACAGAAACATATGGTTATGCATAAAAACCAGAAATTACAACATGTTATACATAAGATTAAGGACAAGAGCAATACACTTTTGTGGACTCATCTGCAAGCTCCTTGATCATGAACGCTCAACCACAACTACACAACAATATACGAACGCTCATCCAACATGACCGCTACACTGCACGATCACCGCGCACTCGAACTTAGCGATCGCCTTGATCCCGAACACCCCGAACAACATGAATGGCCTCCACAGAACCTCGACAGTGTCGAGTTGAGTATGAAACCACCAAGAAGGCTACCTTGGTATTCTCGGTATGAGAATTTAAAGGGTGGGCTCTGTGTGAACTTGGTTTAAGGCAACAAACTGGAGGAAACATAATCGTGTAAACGATTGAGCAAGTGGGAGATGGAAGAACCTATCGTATAGGTCGATGCCCAATCGTTTAGGAAAAGCTAAGCGATTATCTAGCAAAAGCTATATAATCGTTTAGCTCATCACTTAGCTACTTTGTTTGTCGCTTACTAACTCTCCATGATCGTTTAGCTCACTCAAAGCTATCGCTTAGTAAATCTCATTTACTTGAAAACTTCCGCGAGATTTTTTTCCGAGATTGGAAATCTCAAATCTTTGATTTTTCTTTTCTTACTAAAATTAAGAAAACATTTTTCCTTTTATCTTACGGTTACCATGAAATCACCAATAACCTCTCACTCAAATGGTTATTAGAGAAAAAGAGATAATTATCCAATAATTAATATTATTATTAATATAAATGATAATTAACTTACCATACTATATTTATAACCTATATTTTAATATTTCATCTCACTAAACATACAAATCATAGCTCTTTTTTTATTCTATGACCAATGTAAATCTCATTTACATTAATCCTCCACTTGATGTATCTTATACACCATATCGATCATATCATATATAATCGAAATACCTCTTGTCAATTTGAACATTTCAAAACAACATCAATAACTGATCCTCAACTGAATCCATTGAGCTACCAAGGAGACTTTATGGACCTGTAGCTCGAAGCTCCAACGGTACGTGAAAAACTGACTAAACTCTTTAGTCACGGGATCCACCATCCGTTAACTGCCAGACACTCCACTAAAGACTGACAGCTGAACTCTCCTTATCACAGATATATTATGTGTCCATCTTAACCAATCGATAGTGCAACAATCCTTCACAGATCGCTCGTAAGTACAACTCGGCCAATAACCGTTATGTCGCTGTAGTTATATCTAACTTCTTAAGTGTCACTGAATCCTCTAATGAACATAAGTCATAGTCCTACTATGACGGAGTCCTCTCTTCCAAAGAGAAGCTGTGGCGACCATGTTCAAGCCTTGAAATCAGCCCTTAAGGGAGAAATCTCTCTACTTATCCCTACTTTGGGAAATGAGTGAATTCCATCTTGTGTATTGAGTTCTCAGCTCCCAAATCAGACAAGTCCCCAAAAAAGTAGGTATATTGAGTTGGCAATCTAGCCACTCTCACCCATACTAATCAAAGGACCGCCCTCAAAGGCAGAAGTTCCCACAACACTCAGGATCGAGGTCGTGTCACCTATGGTCGTTTAGGTGAGATGTAAGTTTCTAGTATCAACGATGTTATATACAGAGTCTAGTCATCTCGTGGTCCGATCTTATACAAACTCTTTGTATAGGACACCCCTACTCGCATGTCTCCATATGAATGGTCAGGATCTACCATCTGTAGTAGTTTACAACACTTGCAAACCTCTACAAAGCGAACCATATCTGTAGTGTCACCAGGATCAGGTATTCCACCTTAATCCTTATACTACATACCTATTTAGGTTATCATTTAAGGCATTATCCACTTGTATATCAAATGTACATGCTTAAGTTTACATAAGATAACCATGGAGCTTTTTTTATTGGATATGAATAAATGCCAGAATAAAATAACAGTTATTTTATTCATAAAACAATGCGTATCAATACAAACAATGAGACTCTGGGAGAATTAGGACACCAATCCCAACAATCTTCCACTTGTCCTAATGCCTCGGGAGACTAATGCACAATACAATATAAAACATGTACAATATACAATAAACTAGGGCATACCTCAGTATCATCTTCCACTTATCCTAGACAAGATGCCGCATGTCCCGTAGAGCCAGATTTTCCAAGTGACCCTCGAACACTTTAGCCGTGAGAGCCTTTGTAAAGGGATCAACAACATTGTGCTCCAACGCGATCTTCATGACTATCACATCACCTCGATGCACAATCTCCCTGATCAAGTGGTATTTCCGTTCTATATATTTACCCCAACGATGACTCCGAGGCTCCTTGGAATTTGCCACAGCTCTGAGGCTTCTTGAAACCCAGTATACTTTGTTTTTAGCATGTTTCTTTTCAAATATAATTAATGAAGTAAAGTGCTTATGGATCCTGTTCCCTTCCGCTGCGTGCTGTTGTCGATCCAACAATTGGTATCAGAGCATCTTATAAGAATTCAATCCGGATTAATTCTGGTTTGGTTGTTGTTTTGTATGAAAATATGAAACTGCTGTAATGATATGGTTTTCTGAGCTTTGGCTTTTAATTTCTTTTTTATTTCCTGTTTAAATTTACAATTGGCTCTTATTTAATGAGCTTTAATGTCTTCCCAAGAGTCTATAATTTATTTGGAGTCATTAGAGTTGAAATTAAGCTGTAATTCGAAGAAACAAGCGAAGGGGCCGAGTTGCAGATTCCAGATGATTAGCCTCTGTTCATATCATCGCTGAGCTTCAGTAGCTAAACGATTGTTTAGCTTCATGCGTTAGGCAATATGAAGGAAAAGTTAAACGATCGTGTAGCTTTGGGCGTTAATCGTTTAGGTGTTGTGCACTAGAAGATCATCTACCTCGGTAGCTAAGCGATGCATTGTTTTGCTATAAGATGGCACTACACGATCGTGTTGCTTCGGGTGGGATCTAAGCGATGCGGTGAAGAGCTATGCGATGACGCTGAGCGATCGCTTACACGATCGTTTACCTTTGATCGGGAGTTAAACGATGAGGCGAAGAGCTATGCGATGGTGCTAAGTGATCGCTTACACGATCGTTTGCCTATGAGCGGCAGCTGAGTGATGCGTCGATTGTTATGGATAGCACTAGGCGATCGCTTACCTCGAGAGTGTGCTAAACAATCAAGACGCGACATTAAACGATGGGAGCCAAACGATCGTGTAGTAAATTGTTCGTGCTAAATGATGGAGCTATGCGATAGTATTTGACACTAAGCGATTGTGTAGCATCCTCTGAAGCCAGACTATGACATTATACGATAGAAGGCAAAAACAACACGATCGTTTAGCCTTGTTAAATGATAGTCGTTGGGTTCTAAGCGATTAAGAAAACACTAAACGATCAAGCCAAACGCATGATGATGGTCGTCAATGCTAAACGATAAACTTGGCGAGATTTTGGGCGAAAGCAAGATCAGCCGGTTCGACCGGTTCTCTTAAGGTTGGGTCCGATTCAGCTTCAAATGGTTTTTTGTTGGTCCGGTTCAGACGGTTCGGGTCCGGTTCAAGCGGTTTTCGAGCGGTTTAAGCGATGTTGAAGTTGTTATTGTAATAGTTAAGCTTTTGTTTGCTTGTTTTTGTCAAAACTAAAACCATATCAGTATGTGTTTAATTATTTATACATTGGATGTACGTTATAATTAAATAAATCTTGTATGTGCATATAGTATGCCATTTAGATTTAAAATCCCACCATAGGAAGCATGCAACATACATTAAAAGTATGTTATAATTTGTTATAATACATAGTATGCATGTTAGGGTTTCTTGTATTTAATATAAGTATTATATTAGATATCGAATGTTTGTATGTTGTGGATGTTTAGCAAGTCTAAAGTTTTATAAACTGTTATAAAATTGGGTTAGACATTTAAAATCCATAACGAAGAACAGCTGCATGCTCACGTAGGTTAACTACTTATTTTAATTAGTTAAAATAGGTCGTTAAACTTGTAAAACTAGGGTTACAAACTCAACCGGTATATAATCCTGTCGAAGGTTGGGGGTATTTAAGTTGACGGTCTATGAAACACCTCCTATCTGGGGATTATGGCGGAATAATTGAGCATTGGTAACCAGACATTGTAGATTTAAGTCCATTTATAAGAGTTATACATGGATAAACCACATAGACTTAAGGTTATTTTTAATTAACCGGAAAAGAACCTAAGTATGTAGTTACCCAAACATTAGAACACTTCAGTGGTAGTGAATAATTTTTATATGATAGAGTTATTAGAAAACTTCAGTGGGAGATTAATAACCTACACGGTATGTTATTCTTATCTCTCGCGTCCCTAAGAGTTCACAGTCTGGATTTAAGCGGTACTTCATGTCACTCTGGAAGTGGCCTCCCTTCGGAAAGTGTTTTTTAGCTTAAATTTAGATTTGGGTGAATAAGGGGAAGTTGTTCGATCAGAGATCAAGGTTATGATTTCAACTGCCATGTCTCTATATAGTTCACACCGTGAGATTCATATGATGCTTCGTGTCACCCTGGAAGTGACCTCCCTTCGGAAAGTATTTTGTATAAGTCAATATCAAGGTGAACGGAGGAAGTAGTTCATAGTAAGTGGGTGAAGAAAATGTGTCAACATATCCTACAGTCTCTTTTGTTAGTTTGCACCGTGAGATTCCTATATTGCACCTGCTGGTTAGCTTTAAGTGGCCCTTTGCTAGTCGTTTATCAACGGCGATCCCCTCAGAGTGTTGTAACATAGGATTCGGAACAACTCAAGCTCTAGAAATGGATAGGATTTCTTTGGTCATTAGTGGCCTCTGACGTCCGAAAATGGCGGGTCTACACTTACAAAATTATTAAGTTTTGATAATGTCTGACAAAAAGCGGTACCTAAATGACTATCGGAATATGAGTTACTCTGGAGGTAGTATTTAGTCAAGAATGTCTTGATGTAGTATCGTTGCAAAAGAATAATCTTGGGTAAATTATTAAAATTGCTAAAACTTGATTGGATATTAAATTTCAGAACGACAAGTTCATTAATACAAGTGTTGGTGTCAGATAAATTTATTGGGGATAATTATGTGAATTATAAATCAAATTTGAACACGATACTTGTGATAGATGATTTGCGGTTTGTCTTAACTGAGGATTGTCCTCCCATTCCTAGCTCTAAAACAAACCGAAATGTTCTGGATTTATATGACAGATGGGTCAAGGCTAATGATATAACATGTGCTTATATCCTCGCCAGCTTATCTGATGTGTTGACAAAAGAAGCATGAGGATATGATTACTGCCAAAGAGATTATGGAATCTCTGTGAGAGATGTTATTAAGTACGTTTACAACAGTCGCATCAAAGTGGGGACCAATGTTTGTGAACATGTCCTAGACATGATGGTCCACTTTAATATGACAGAAGTAAACGGTGCTGTCATGGACGAGAGAAGTCAAGTTGGTTTTATTCTAGAATCTCTTCCCAAGAGTTTTCTACAATTTTGAATGCATTAATGAATAAAATTTGACTACTCTAGACAATGTTGAGAACAAAGGATCTGGTGTCAGAAGGAAATGTTACTACTGTCGAGGAATGAGGAATGTCCTCCAGGCCTGAAGTTGCTTCCTCTTTAAAGAGTAAGAGTATTCTTGTGAAGAAAGGCAAAGGGAAAGGGAAAAAGAAGCCTACTGGATTGAAAGGCAAGGATAGCCGCCGCAAAGGGAAATGTTTCCACTGCAATGAAAAAGGGTACTGGAGGAGACACTGCCCTCAATATCTTGTCGGAAAAAGAGAGTAAAGAAAGGTAGCCAGGCTAACTTGACCTTAGGACCATTTGCTCAGCTCATCCGGTGGGAGAAGTTGTTACTTGTTTTTAACTGTTAAATCTTGTAAAGAACAAATTGTATATATTTTTGTGTTAAATGAAATGTTCATTTTCAAAAATTATGTTTGTTCTAGCAATCTCTGTTGAGAATCAAATTGTTAAATGCCATTTGTAGATATTCCGATATCTAAACGGCTAGATCAAAGTATAGAAAGTATAAAGATTTCTAGATCTGACTGTTAACAAAGAGTTCTTGAGACAGGTCATATGCAACTTGCTCAAAGTGTTGAGAGTACCTTAAAGTAGTGGGAGGAAAGTGTGCTTCCTAGCCATTGTTGAGATTAAGATGCAATCCCATATAGTTTTATCAAAAGCCTATTGTATACTAACAATGTTTGCAATGACTCTCTCGGCTAAAGTGTTTGAGAATTACCTAGTAGAACTAGGAATACCAGATAACCTAGGGCAAATGGGAGAAATATCGGGTATAGCAATACCGAATGATAAAAGATGGGTATGGGATACCCTAGTTTATTGTATTTCTCTATAAAACTCAGAAACTCAGTCTTATATATCGGATGTATAAGTTACCACTAGAGTTTTAGTCCAAGTGGGAGTTT
>NC_052351.1:19351624-19449024 GCF_009727055.1 Benincasa hispida
CGACGAGAAATCCCGCACCCCCGTCCTGATTTCAATGGCGGGGACGGGGGTGGGAATAGGAGGGAGGAATTCCTCCACGGGGCCGGGGACGGGGGACCTTCCCCCGCCCCGCCCCGGCCCGGTTGCCAACCCTAGGTCTAATGAGTTTAGCCAATTAATCTCGGATCGTTGGAGACCATGATCTGTAGGTCCATGAGGTCCCCCTACTAGCTTGGAAATGAATTAGCTCTAGAGTAGCGTGATAAGTTAATTTGAAACGTTCAAATTAGAATCAAATGGAATTGGAGAAAATATATTTAAATATATGAAAATGAATTTGTGTAAAAATTAATTTAATATTGGATATTAAATTAATTAGAATTATTTAAATTGTTTAAATAATTTTTTATTAATTTTATTAGAAAATTAATTTATGAAATTAATTTTAAAATTAATAATTTTTGATTTTTGAAATAAAATATGATTTTAAAATAAAAATAGATTTTAGAAATTGAAAAATTACACAAAATTGAAAATAAGTTTTTTATGTTCATCTTCAACTAGTTTACAAGGAACTCACCTCTTCCTTTAGTTTACTCGAAGCATGAGTTGCATCCCATGCAACACATCTCTTTGCATGATAGTCTGCAATATCTTAAAGAAATTGGAGTGAAGAATGGATGATGAACCGATAGAATTTTTCAAAAAAATTCTCGAGAAGAAGGTGTTCTTCAATGGGTTGGTTTAGTGAGCTTTCTCCATATTTCCTTTGATTCCAACTTATTTTGAATCTCACAACTCAATCTAGAGCACCAAGAGGATAGTAGGGAAGATCTTGTGGTGGTCTACATAAGGATTCAGACGATTTTCAGCTAAAAATAGATATTTTAATGGTTCGGCCAAGGTATGTTCTTGAAACCCATTATACTCTGTTTTTAGCATATTTCTTTTCAACCAAAATTAACGAATTAGAGTGCTTATGGATCCTGTTCCCTTTCGCTGCGTGCTGGTGTCGATCCAACATATCACAATATAGAGTGATAGGCAGATCCCTATTTGGAATAACTTCTAAATCTGAAAGAAATTTCCTCAGCCATATCCTTCTTAGCTGCTTCACAAGCGGCTACGTATTCAGCTTCCATAGTGGAGTCCGCGATGTATCCTTGCTTGATGCTTCACCATACTACAGCCTCTCCATTTAGAATGAAAACTGACCCCGATGTCGATTTACGAGAATCTCTATCGGTCTGAAAGTCTGAGTCTGTGTATCTTGTAAGGATCAGATCCTTATCTCCATACACGGGCATATAGTCCCTCGATCTCCGAATATACTTGAGGATCATCTTGACTGTTGTCCAGTGATCAAATCCTATATTGGACTTATACTGACTGATAATCCCTACTGTATAGTAAATGTCGGGTCGGGTATACAACATTGCATACGTTAAGTTTCCTACAGCTGAAGCATAGGGAATCTGTCTCATTTCTTGAACTTCTTGAGGTATCTTAGGACATTGATTCTTAGACAGAACGATTCCATACCTGAAGGGTAACAAACCCCTCTTAGAATCCTGCATTCTGTACCTGATCAACATTTGATTGATGTACGATGTCTGAGACAGGGCTAACCATTTGTTCTTACGATCTCGAATGATTTGGATCCCTAGAACGTACTGTGGCTTACCCAAATCTTTCATTTGAAACTGAGAAGCTAGCCATTTCTTAATGTTAGTCAGATACCTTACATCATTCCCAATGAGTAGGATATCATCCACATATAGTACTAGGAAAGCTACTGAGCTGTTGTTGATTTTCTTGTAAACACAAGGCTCATCAATGTTCTGATCAAAGCCAAACGACTTGACTGCAATGTCAAATCTGATGTTCCAAGATCAAGATGCTTGTTTCAGCCCATAAATGGACCTACTAAGCTTGCAAACTTTTAGCTCTTGATCTGAAATTGTGAACCCTTATTGTTGAGTCATAGAGATGGTCTCCTCAAGATTACTATTAAGAAAGACAGTCTTGACGTCAATTTTCCATATTTCATAATCATAAAATGTGGCTATGGACAGGAGAATCCTGATAGACTTGAGCATGAAAACAGGTGAGAAAGTTTCCTCATAGTCAACTCCCTCGACTTGGGTATAACCCTTTGCCACGAGTCAAGCCTTAAAGATTTACCCCATCAGGCGGATCAACTAGCTCCCAGACGTTATTGAAGTACATAGATTCCATTTCCTGGTTCATGGCTTTAACCCATTCATCTTTGTCAACATCCTCTATTGCTTTTTTAAAAGACAACGAATCCTCGACCCCATCATTCAAAATGATGTTTTAGGCTTCAGTCAAACCCATGTAGCGATTCAGTGGGTTCATAACCCTCCCACTATGTCGAGACAGTCTCAACTCTTGAGCTGGTTGACTAGATGTTTCGACGTCAACAACCCTTGTTGATTTGTCGGCCTGTTCAACAACTCTTGTTGAACCCTCAGTAGTCTCAGTCTCACTAGAGATCTCATGCAAAACGAGCTTATTTCGTGGCTTATGATCCCTCATGTGGTCTTCTTCAAGGAAGATAACATTTGTAGAAACAAACACTTTGTTCTCACTCAGATCATAGAAGTATCTACCTCTCGTTTCCTTGGAGTAGCCTACAAAGAGGAAAACCTTAGAACGCAGTTCTAACTTCTTTGAGTTAGTCACTAGCACATGTGTCGGACAACCCCAAATCCTAAAGTGGTGTAAACTACCTTTACAGCTTCTCCACAACTCAAAAGGTGTTTCAGAAACACTTTTCGAGGAAATGCTGTTCAGGATATAGCATGCAGTCTGTACTGCAAAACCCTAAAACGAGTCTAGAAGATGAGCGTAACTCATCATAGACCGACATGTCCAATTCTGTTTCTCCTTTCTGATACACCATGTTGCTGAGGTGTACCAGGGGTCGAGAGTTGGGACGCAGTCCCATGTTCTATCATATAGTTTTGGAATTGGAGGTCCATATACTTTTCACCACGATCATATCGTAGTGTTTTTATCTTCTTACCTAACAAGTTTTCAACTTCAACCTTATACTTCTTGAACTTGTTAAGGGCTTTAGACTTACGTTGTATTAGTAGAGATACTCGTACCTTGAATAATCATCTATGAAAGAGATGAAATATTCATACTCACCTCGAGTTCTAACATTCATCGGACCATAGAGGTCTGAATGTACAAACCCCAAGGCTTCCTTGGCTCTGTAACCTTTTCCAGTAAAAGGTCGTTCTGTCATCTTGCCTTTGAGGCATGATTCACATACCAACAAGGATTTTTCTTCTAAACTCTTTAAAAGTCCACTTTTCATCAACTTCTCAATCCTATTGAGGTTGATGTGACCTAACCTTAGATGCCAAAGATGGGCGTTTTCCTTAGGAGAAACCTTTGGTCTTTTAGCATTTGTTGTCGTACTGAACATTTCAGTGTTAAACAAGGCTTTTATGACTAACGACCTTAGTACATATAAGTTACTTTCCATTGAATCATAACCAATCTCCATTCCATTCTTGAAAATAAACTCTTTATTCCCAGAAAAAAGAGACGGTATACCCTTGGACAAGAAACCGAGATTAAGTTGCTCTTAATATGAGGAACTGCAAAAACATTATCCATTAACATATAATCTTTCTTGTCAACAAATAACTTCAGCCTGCCTATAGCAACAACTGAAACAACCTCACTAGTACCAACTCGTAGAGTCATCTCTCCTTACGACAATGTTTGCCAGGAATTGAATCCTTGGTAAGAGGAACTGACATGATTGGTAACACCCGAATCAAGGATTCAGACAGAATCATCATTCTCTACCAAACACGTCTCCAAGACCAATAAATCAGATTTACTGTCTTTCCTCCTCTTTTGGAGAGTAATGGGATCAGTGTTAGAACAACTGACACTATTGGTTTCATTATCCATCCCTTTATGCTCAAAAAGTAAGAACTGACGTTCAAACAAATCTTGCAACGAGTCCATGATCTCGTGTGCAATGACCATGTTCTCAACCCTTATGGCCAAAACATCAGGTATGTTAGCCAAAATGTGAAGTCGAGCCAACGAATTAGCCTTCATCCACACCTCATATGCATTTCGAACACTTCGCGGTGCATCAAGGGTGGCCACTTGTGGACACTCCTCAACCATGACAAAATCGAGGTCGTTTGCCACGTACGTTTTACATGATTCTTTTCACTGTATGTATTCGGTCATATTAAAAGCACTAAACGAAAATACTAACGAGTTGCTAAAAAGAAAAATACATTGACCTACGTAAGGTTTTAAGCAAATATTCGTTGTAAAACAAACAACATTCAATAAGGTTTTAGCAAAACTAATATGAACCCCGTGTGACATCTAGTTTCGCAATGACGCTTCAAAGGTTTAGGACAAAAACCACCGAAGGGGGATCAATTATCCCTCCTCTGAATTGAGAAGTTCTCAACCAATCATTAATATTAGAACAACTCTTGCTCTTATAACGACTAGTCATCAATGATTTGATCAAGAGATCATTAACTTACTTAACAATCTCTCGTAAGTGTGGCCTGCCATTTTAGGCCCTAGAGATCCACCCCAAGCAGCCAATCCAAAGGGAAAAAATCTGATTGGGGCAAAATCTAAAGCAACCCTATCAATTTCTGGAGTTCACCTTGATCTTGATCAACTGTACAAAACCCATCCGAAGCGGGACGCTCCCAGGGGCACCACGAGGGAGTACAGAATGATTTCACGGTGTGAACCAATGACAGAGACCACAGGTTGACATACACCATTCACCCACTTACTATAAATACTCTCTCCATCCACCTTGATATTGACTCATGCAGACACCATCTGAAGGGGGTGCTCTTAGCGCACCACGAGGCCAACCATGAATCTCACGGTGTGAACATTCAGGGAGAAATGTGAGTGGACCATAGACATATCATATATATCTCTTCCTCCCACTGAGTATTTTATAACCTAAGGTTTAGTTTATTTAGAAAAAAACCGGCTAAAGATTTTAACTAAGTGACTTTTTAGGTTTTCCCAAGAGTAACTACCTTGGATAGTTAAACAACTTTTGATAATCATCCATTAAACTCTTTAATGGAGTCTTTGACCAAATTGTCGCATGCTTGTAGAAAATCTATCTAATTCACCTTTCCAGGTAGGTTTCTAGATAGGGGTAGTAAGTTTCCGTCAACTTAAGAACCCCAGCCTAGCTAGAACATGTCTTAGATAAAAGGTCCCTTATAGATAGATTTAAAATAAATATAATCTTTTATGCCAACGAATTTAATCCTATTAAACCGATTTAAAAGTTTAATCTAGGTTACTAAACTCTTTAGAACTATTTGAACTTAGGTCTATCTCAATCCAATTTCAAAACCCTTTTAAAAACTTGAGTTTACCTTAAGTTCGCATGCAACTCTTTCTTATTGATTTTAGGTCTAATTTTCTTTATAACACTTATAAACGGAAACAACCAAAATCACAATGCTAAGCTAACACATGCAAGGCATTCATGACAATTATAAACAGCCTAAGTGTCATGCTCAATGCATTGTTCATTCATTGCTACTCCTTTTAGATAACACTTATACAAAACAGCAATGAAACAAGCATAACATGCTTCCATTCACCCTTAGACTATAACACTTATAATAAAAGGACAATGCATGATAATTGATAACTGGTAGAAATGCCAGTTATTATAAGCCTTTTATTTAGAATCATGAGGGCTAATAAGTAGAAAACGTGGTGATAATACTTAGAATTTGCGAAAAATTGAGTTTTGCGTCAATTAGCATCTAAATCCTCCCTAACCCCAATATTATGCGTTACTCCATGCCAAAGTGTTTATTTTTGTAGTTATCGCAGGAATCAAAGCATGCGTTTGAAATAAGCTATTGCAGACAAACGCATGCACTGAAGCCAAGCGATCGCAAAGACAAACGCATGAGCTAAGCAATCGTAGACGGTAATCACATGCGTCCAATGCATGGAAATTGCGGTAATCGCATGCATCCAACGCATGGGAATTATAGTGACCAAATGGAGATTGGCCACGGAGTGATAGCCATAATAGAAGATTGCAAAATGGGTAGAATGCGTTGATAACTTCAGCTAAATTAAGCTCGGACGCATACCTTGAAGTATCAACAAGATAAGGCGATGTGACAATGCCCATAACGCGACAAAAGCAACAGTGAGCCCTACCCTCATCATTATAGCTGTCGGCATCCAAACTCTATAAATAGCCCTTAGAACCTTCATTTTAAGACATCCAAATTTCTGCCTCAAGGCAGAGATTTGTGATCACATATGAGAGCTTGAAAGAGATTTTCAGTGAGAATTTTTCATCTCCACAACCCAGACCGAGTGACGATTGGAGCATTCGCTGGAGATAGAGCTCCAGAGAGACATCTCCATCATTCAACCATGGCACCACCGGCAGCCTTGACGCAGAGTCCTTTCTTTCTCTTCTAATCTCCGTGTTGTATTACATTTTAGCTTAAGATATTAAGATATTTTGTGATCAATGCAAATTTTAACTCCTTCATTGCCGTCTTCTTCATCATCTTCATCTTTATGATAGTTTATCTTCAGCATTTATTTATCAAAGATAATCGCATGCTTAATCGTGAAGCCTAGAGATAGGACGCATGAAGCAACCCACCGAGAGGTGTGCGTTGTGCGAGTATACTGAGTTAATTCTCTTTGCTTGGTGAAAGGCTGTAGCAACTCTTGTCTATGGGATGTTGTATTTCTTGTCTTAAGTTCAATAGTCGCGTCTAACTGCCTGAAAAAATAAGAGATGGAACGCACTGAAGCAAAGTTCGCATTGTTCCTAGAGATAGGTACAATCTTATGCTCGACGCAACCATGCACTATAGAGATATAGTCATGCGGATGAACACCGAGAGGTGTGCGACGCGTTAGTGCAATGAGCTGGGATTACTCGGGCGATTTAAGATAATAGACATTACTATGCGTTAATGGTTATTGTGTCTCTACTTATTCTCATTATAAGTCTTCTAATGCTCAATCTGTTTAGTTAGGAGTAGGAATAGTCTGTACATCTATTAAACTTCTTTTTATTTTTCTTTTCATCGCCTCAAACGCATTGCTTCACAAGAATTATTGAGTGACCAGTCCCTGTGTTCAACCTCTGATTACCCGAGAAACTTGCGTTTGCATTATACTTGGTGCGAGCGTAAGAAAACTTGTGATAGGAATGCGTGGTCATTGCATATTAGTTTAACGTATCTTTATTCCGACGCATGGGTGCAAACATATAAGCCATGTCTAACGCATGAATTCATGTACAGCCCCATTCGTCCATAATAAATAAATAAAACAATCTGTTCCTAAAAATATCAACAAGTTTTTGGCGTCGTTGCCGTGGACTTGGCAGCTAATGTTTTGTGTTTTTGCAGGCACCCTTTCAATCTTAGGCGTATTGTTGATTGTGCGACCAAGTTGCAAACAATATTTGAAGTATAGGCGATGCGTCAAAAGTCAAATATTGACCCCAGATAGAAAGGTTATCTGTCGCATGAGCTGGAAGCAGTCTTAGACGCATGTCAACCATCATGTGTCTAACAATTGCTGGAAGTTCCAATGAGCGACCCCCTTGATCCAAGTCGTTGAGAACCATCTCCTGCATAGGAGACTCCTTGCGGCGACAACACTCCAATTTCTCCAAGGACGTCTTCTACTCTATCTTTTACATTGCTTTCTTAGTTTAGTTTATTATTTTTATTGTTATTTTGGATATGCGGCTACTTCCTTGGTTGTGGCGCGTTTGCTCCTTGTAGGTGCGATAATATCTCTCCTCGGTGCACAGTTACAACGGAAGAATCCTCCACATCCTTCAACGCATGGCTTCAATCGCATGAACTCCAACGCATTGTCGCATGCATTCTTCTACTTAAGGTTCTTTTCTTGTTATCTTTTATGCATTATCCTTTTGGAATTCTTCTTGTCTGATTGCGGTTTTTTGTGATGCGTCTATGATGGTACAAATAATTCACCGTGTCCTCTAATTAGTATCGTAAGGCACCCCTTACTTTTAATAGCCTCTTCAAATAGTGAAAGTCTATAGTTTTATTATGTGCAAACCTTTACTCAAGCTATCACATTCCTGTTGAGTTTACTTTTAGCTTGCAGTGAGAATGCTGCTACTCTCAAAGTTTAAGGCGGGTGGCAGTGGTTTCGGAGAATTGCGTTCATCACATTGCGATCATTTCTTTCAAAAAAAAAAAAAAAAAAAAGAGAAAGAGCTTTTGAAAACAACAACTCCACTGCCCAACTACGGTAAGTTGCCAGGATCAATGCATAAACGCAACTCCTCTGTCTAGTGTAAGCCAAATTAATCAAGACATGAGTTGAGTTGAATATGGAATGCAATCGAAGTTGGATGCCCGCATGACACTCGTGGGGGTAAGCCAAAACGAAGAGTGTAACCAGGTTCAACACCGAGTTAGATTAAATAAACGCATAAGCTTGAATTGTTTTAAACGAACGCATTCTCATGAGCTAAACGCAAAGTTGCGGAGAATGAATAAAAAGTTTTTGAGCAAAGGCTTGCCAAATTTAACTTAGAAAAGATCTCTTTGGAGAAGCAGTCGGAGTAGAGGAGAGCACTGCATCCATAGTTAGAGGCACGAGTAAATTATATTCTGAGCAGATGGTCATCGCAAAGAAACGCATGAAGGTGAGTTAAGAATTTCTTAAGTATAACGCATGCTTGAGGACAAGCATGATTCTAAGTTTGGGGGGGTGATAAATGGCAGAAATGCCAGTTATTATATGCCTTTTTATTTAGAATCATAAGGGCTAATAAGTAGAAAACGCGTTGATAATACTTAGAATTTGCGAAAAATTGAGTTTTGTGTCAATTAGCACCTAAATCCTCCATGACCCCAATATTATGCGTTACTCCATGCCAAAGGGTCTATTTTTGTAGCTATCGCAGGAATCAAATGCATACATTTGAAATAAGCTATTGCAGACAAACGTATGCACTGAAGCCAGGAGATCGCAAAGACAAATGCATGAGCTAAGCAATCGCAGACGGTAATCGCATGCGTCCAACGCATGGGAATTGCGGTGACTAAATGGAGATTGCGGCCACGGAGTGATAGCCATAATAGAAGATCGCAAGATGGGTAGAATGCATTGATAACTTCAGCTAAATTAAGCTCAGGCGCATATCTTGGGAGTATCAACAAGATAAGGCAATGTGACAATGCCCATACTGCGACAAAAGCAGCAGTGAGCCATACCGTCATCATTATAGTTGTCAGCGTCCAAACTCTATAAATAGCCCTTAGGACCTTCATTTTAAGACATTCGAATTTCTGCCTTAAGGCAGAGGTTTGTGATCACAGATGAGAGCTTGAAAGAGATTTTCAGTGAGAATTCTTCATCTCCATAACCCAGACCGAGTGACGATCGAAGCATTCACCAGAGATTGAGCTCGAGAGAGACATCTCCACCATTCAACCATGGCACCATCGACAATCTTGACGTAGAGTCCTTCCTTTCTCTTCTAATCTTTGTGTTGTATTACATTTTAGCTTAAGTTATTAAGATACTTTGTGATCAATGCAAATCTTAACTCTTTCATTTTCGTCTTCTTCATCATCTTCATCTCTATCATAGTTTATTTTCAGCGTTTATTTATCAAAGACAATCGCATGCTTAATCGTGTAGCCTAGAGATAGGACGCATGAAGCAACCCACCGAGAGGTGTGCGTTGTGCGAGTATAGTGAGTTAATTCTCTTTGCTTGGTGAAAGGTTGTAGCAACGTCTGTCTATGGGATGTTGCATTACTTGTCTATAAGTTCAATAGCCATGTCTAACTGTCTGAGAAAGTAAGAGATGGAACGCACTGAAGCAAAGTTCGCATTGTTCCTAGAGATAGGCACAATCTTATGCTCGATGCAACCATGCACTATAGAGATATAGTCATGCGGTTGGCCACCGAGAGGTGTGCGACGCGTTAGTGAAATGAGCTGGGATTACTCGGACGATTTAAGATAATAGATATTACTATGTGTTAATGGTTGTTGTGTCTCTACTTATTCTCATTACAAGTCTTCTAATGCTCAATCTGTTTAGTTAGGAGAAGGAATAGTCTGTACATCTATTAAACTTCTTTTTATTTTTCTTTTCATTGCCTTAAACGCATTGCTTCACAAGAATTATTGAGTGACAAGTCCCTGTGTACGACCTCGGATTACCCGATGCATGACCTCAGATGCATGGGTGCAAACGCATAAGCCGTGTCTAACGCATGAATTCATGTACAGCCCCATTCGTCCATAATAAATAAATAAAACAATCTGTTCCTAAAAATATCAACAAGTTTTTGGTGTCGTTGTCGGGGACTTGGCATCTAATGTTTTGTGAAGTTTTTGTGTTTTTGTAGGCACCCTTTCACACGAACGCACGTCCTCCACAGAATGGCGTATCACACAAACGTTCGTCCAACACGACTGCTACACTGCACGATCACTGCGCACTCGAAATCAGTGATCGCCTTGGTCACGAACACCCCGAACAACACAGACGACCTCCACAGAACCTCGACAGTGTCGAGTTGAGTATGACACCATCAAGAAGGCTACCTTGGTATTCTCGGTATGAGAATCTAGAGGGTGGGCTCTGTGTGAACTTGGTTTGAGGCAGCAAACTGGAGCAAACACAATCGTGTAAACGATTGAGCAAGTGGGAGATGAAAGAACCTATCATATAGGTCGATGCTCAACCCTTTAGGAAAACCTAAGCATTCGTCTAGGAAAAGCTATGCGATCGTTTAGCTCATCGCTTAGCTGAGTGTCTGTCGCTTACTAACACTCCATGATTGTTTAGCTCACTCCAAGCCGTCGCTTAGTAAATCTCATTTACCTAGCAACTTCCGTGAGAATATTTTCTAAGATTGAAAATCTCAAATCTTTGATTTTTCTTTTCTTACTAAAATTAGGAAAACATTTTTCCTTTTATCTCACGGTTACCATGAAACCACCAATAACCTCTCACTCAAATGGTTATTAGAGAAAAAGAGATAATTATCCAACAATTAATATTATTATAAATATAAATGATAACTAACTTACTATACTATATTTATAACCTATAGTTTTAATATTTCATCTCATGAAACATACAAATCGTAGCTCTTTTTCTATTCCATGACACTTAATGTACATCTCATTTACATTAATCCTCCACTTGATATATCTCATACACCATACCGATCATATCATATATAATCGTACCTCTTGTCAATTTGAACATTTCAACATCAACACCAAGAATTGATCCTCAATTGAATCCATTGAGCTACCAAGGGGACCTCATGAACTTGTAGCTCGAAGCTCCAACGGTACGTGAATAACTGACTAAACTCTTTAGTCACGGGATCCACCATCCGTTAACGGGACACTAAGTAGAGCTAATGTGGTGGTAGCCATTTATATCGTTGCTGAAAACAGTAAAAACTATGTGGATTGGCCTAATTCTCCCAGAGTCTCATTGTTTTATAAAGATACAAATTGTTCAATGAATAAAATAAGTGTTATTTAATTATGGCATTTACTCATATCCAATAAACAAAGCTCCTTGGTTATCTTATGTGAACTTAAGCATGTATATGTGATATATAAGTGGATCATGCCTTAAGTGATAACCTAAATCAGTCTATAGTATAAGGATTAAGGTGGGATACCTGATCCTGGTGACACTACGGATACAACCCACTTTGTAGAGGTTTGCAAGTGTTGTAAACTACTACAGATGGTAGATCCTGACCATTCGTGTAGAGACGTGGAGCGGGGGTGTCCTATACAAAGAGTTTGTATAAGAACTGTATCACGAGATGACTAGACTCTGTATATAACATCGTTGATACTAGAGACTTGCATCTCACCTAAACGACCATAGGTGACAGGACCTCAATCCGGAGTGTTTTGTGAACTTCTGCCTTTGAGGGCGGTCCTTTGATTAGTATGGGTGAGAGTGGCCAGATTTCCAACTCAACATGCCTACCTTTTTGGGGACTTGTCTGATCTGCGAGTTAAGAACTCAATTCACAATATGGAATTCATTCCTTTCTCGAAGCAGGGATAAGTAGAGAGATTGCTCCCTTAAGGGCTGATTCCGGAGCTTGAACATAGTGGCCACAGCTTCTCTTTGGAAGAGAATACTCAGTCATAGTAGGACTATAACTTATGTTCATTAGAGGGATCAATAGTACTTAAGGAGACATATGTAACTACAGGGGCATAATGGTTATTGGCCCAGCTGTACTTACGAGCAATTTATGAAGGGTTGTCATACTGCTGATTGGTTAAGATGGACACGTAATATATATGTAGTGAGGAGAGTTTGGCTGTCGGTCTTTAGTAGAGTGCTTGGCAGTTAACGGATGGTAGATCCCATGACTAAAGAGTTTAGTCAGTTATTCACGTACCGTTGGAGCTTCGAATCTACAGGTCCATGAGGTCTCTTGGTAGCTTGGATTCTGTTGAGGATCAGTTCTTGGTGTTGATTTGAAATATTCAAATTGACAAGACATTATAAATATAGTATGATAAGTTGGTTATCATTTATGTTTATAATAATATTAATTATTAGATAATTAATACTTTTTCTTTTAAATAACCAAAGTAGTGGGTGATTATTGGATCATGGTAACCGTGAGTTTAAAAGGAAAATAGTTTCCTATTTTGAAAATAAGTTTTTTACAAAAGTTTGAAAAGGATTTTTGAGTTTTCTCTCTGGAAAAGAAACTCACGAAGTCGTCAAATAAATACAAATTTACTAAACGACGGTCGAGCGAGCTAAACGATCATGCAGGTGCAAGCTAAACGATCATGCTGTGTTTACTAAACGATCGCATAGCACGATCGTGTAGAGTCTGTAGGCGACAGACCGAGCTAAACGATAAAGCTAAATGGTCACATAGCTTTTGCTAGACGATCGCATAGTTTTATCTAAACTATTTGGCATCGACCTATACGATCGGTCTCCACCTTCTCCTACTTGCCCAGTCATGTACGCGATCGTTGTTTCCTCCGTTCGTCAGCCTTATACCAAGTTTGAACAGAGCCCACCCTCTGGATTCTCACACCGAGAATACCAAGGTCACGTTGTTGGTGGTGTCAGACTCAACTCGACATCATCAAGGTTTTCTGGAGGCCGTTCGTGGTGCTGTCGAGGCCGTCGTGTCGCTGAGGACGAGCGCGGTGTTTGTTCGTGTTGCGGAGGAGATTGTTGAGGACGAGCGCGAAGTGTTTGTGTTGTGTTTGTGCGGTGTTGTGGTCGTGTAGATCGAACGCTCGTGGTTGCTGTTGTTCGAACAGAGTCTCACATCGGAGGATGGAGACACATCTGCCTATGTGCATAGAGTTTTACTTTCTGTTCATGTGTATTTTTCATGTTGTAATTTTTGTATGAATCGCATAACCATTTGTTTGAAGTCGACTGTAAATGATTTGTTGATTCATGATTGTAATTTGGAATAGTTTTGTTCCGCTGCTCATGGAAATCTCGATTCCGATTTCCTTCACAAACTTTATAAGTCTATAATTTAACCACATTTTAACACCAATTTTAGTTTTAGCAAAATAGTTTCTAAGTACCCTAAGTGAAAAGACTTCTATTTCGCAATGATATACCAGAGAGGCAGGGCAAACGTCACCGATGGGGTGATCAGATGCCTTTCACTGGGATGAGACACTCTCAACCATTAGGCAGAACTAACTCTTGGAACTGCACCTAATAGTCACCATTCGTTCAGTCTAGAACTATTAACCTTTAACAATTTCGAGTAAGTGTAACCCTTTGTTTTGGTCCAGAGTCCCGCTCTAATGCGCCCACCGTATGGAAAAGGTAGATTAGGACAAGAGACTAAACGACCTTATCCTATACAGGAGATCAAATAAAGAAACGTGCAAAACTGTAATCCTATAGGGGGACACTCCCAAGGTGCCTCGAGGTGATGCACAGAAACTTTATCCAACCTAATGAGAGAGACTGTGGGATATGCTGTCGCACATCCTGCTCCCAGTTACTATGAACATTCTCTCCATCCACTTTGATATTGACCTACCCAAACACCATCCATTAGGGGGACACTTCTAGGGTGCCACGAGGCCGAGGATAGATCTCACGATGTGGACAATAAAGGGAGAAACGCGAGAGGTTTAAATGAAGTATCAGATACCCCAAGTACCTCTCACTGAATGTTCTTCCTAAGGTCGTTAGTCATAAAAGTTGTGCTAAATACTGAAATGTTCAAAATAGCAACAACTGTAAAAAGATCGATAATTTCTCCTAATGAAAATGCCCATCTTTGGCATTTAAGGTTAAGTCACATCAATCTCAATAGGATTGAGAAGTTGGTGAAAAATGGACTTTTAAATGGTTTAGAAGAAACTCTTTACCAGTATGTGAGTCATGCCTTGAAGGCAAAATGATCGAACAACCTTTTACTGGAAAAGGTTATAGATAAAAAGAAACCTTGGAGCTTATACATTCAGACCTATGTGGTTCTATGAATGTAAGAGCACGAGATGGGTATGAATATTTCATCTTTTTCATAGATGATTATTCTAGATTTGGGTATTTATACCTAATGCAACATAAGTCTGAAGTTCTTGAAAAGTTCAAGGAGTACAAGACTTGTTGAAAACTTGTTAGGTAAAAAAATAAAAACACTACAATCTGATTGTGGTGAAGAGTATATGGACTTAAGATTCCAAAACTATATGATAGAACATAGAATCACGTCCCTACTCTCAGCCTCAGGTACACCTCGACATAATGGCGTATCAGAAAGGAGAAACAAAACCCTATTGAGCATGGTTTGGTCTATGATGAGTTATGCTTATCTTCTTGATTCATTTTGGGGATATGCAGTAGAGATTGCAGTTTATATTTTGAACAACGTTTCCTCAAAGAGTGTTTCTAAAACACCTTTTGAGTTATGGAGAGGTCGTGAAGGTAGTTTAAACCACTTCAGAATTTGGGGATGTCTAACCCATGTGTTAATGGCAAAACCCAAAAAAAGTTGGAACCTCGTTCAAACATGTGCGTATTTGTAGGTTACCACAGGCAAACGAGAGGTGGATACTTCTATCCTCTAAGTGAGAATAAAGTGTTTGTATCAACAAAAACTACCTTCTTGGAAGAAGACCATATGAGGGATCATAAACCACGAAGTAAAATCGTTTTAAGTGAGATTTCTAATGAAACTACTGAAACTTCAACAAAAGTTGTTGAACAGGCTGATAGATCAACAAGGGTTGTTGATGTTAGTTCATCTAGTCATCCATTTCAAGAGTTGAGATTGCCTTGACATAGTGGGAGGATTGTGAACCCATCTGTACGCTACATGGATTTAACAGAAGCCTAAAACATCATAAATGATGATGGAGTTAAGGATCCATTGTCTTATAAACAAGCAATGGAATATGTTGATAATGATGAATGGATTAAAGCCATGAATCGAGAAATCAAGTCCATGTACTTCAATTCTGTCTGAGAGCTTGTAGATCAACCTGATGGGGTAAAACCTATAGGTTGTTAATGGATCCACAAGAGGAAAAGAGGCGTAGATGGAAAGGTACAGACCTTTAAAGCTAGACTTATGGGAAAGGATTACACCGAGGTTGAGGGAGTGGCCTATGAAGAAACTTTCTCACCTATTGTCATGTTAAAGTCTATCAGGATTCTCTTGTCTATAGCCACATATTATGACTATGAGATATGACAAATGGATATCAAGACTGCCTTTTTGAAGGGTAATCTGTAAGAGACCATCTACATGAATCAACTAAAAGGATTCATTGAATAAGATCAAGAGCAAAAGGTTTGCAAGCTTTCGGTCCATTTATGGACTAAAACAAGCATCTCAATCTTGGAATATAAGATTTGATACAGCGATCAAAACTTATGACTTTGATCAGAATGTTGATGAGCCTTGTTTACAAGAAAATCATCAACAAATTAGTAGATTTCCTCATGCTGTATGTGGATGATATCCTACTCATGGGGAATGACGTAGGTTTTCTTACTGATGAAAAGAAATGGCTAGCCGCCAAATTCCAAATGAAAGATTTAGGAGAGGCGCAGTTTGTTCTAGGGATCCAAATTATAAGGGATCGTAAGAACAAAAGATTGACCTTGTCTCAGGCATCGTATATTGACAAGATGCTTGTCAGATATTCGATGCACAATTTCAAGAAGGGTTTATTATCTTTCAGGCATAGAATTGTTTTGTCTAAGGAACAGTGTCCTAAGACTCCTTAAGAGGTTGAAGAAATGAGATGAATTCTCTATGCATCGGCTATTGGTAGCCTTATGTATGTAATTTTATGTACTAGACCTAACATTTTCTATGTAATAGGGATTGTCAGCCGATATCAGTCCAATCCAAGATTAAATCACTAGACGACGGTCAAAATGATCCTCAAGTATCTTCAGAGAACGAGGACTATATGCTCGTGTATGGAGATAAAATTTGATCCTTACAGGATACACAAACTCTGACTTTCAGACTGATCGGAATTCTTGAAAATCCACATCAGGGCCAGTGTTTACTCTGAATGGAGAAGCTATAGTATGGTGAAGCATCAAGCAAGGATGCATTGCAGACTCCACTATGGAAGTCGAATACGTAGCTGCTTATGAAGTTGTTAAAGAGGTTGTTTGGCTTAAGAAGTTCCTTACCGATTTGGAAGTTGTTTCAAATATGTCTTTGCCCATCACACTTTATTGTGATAACAGTGGTGCTGTGAAAAATTCTAAGAAACTTAGGAGTCATCGAAGAGGCAAACATATAGAACAAAAATATCATTTGATTCGGGGTGATGTGATTGTCACAAAGATTGCTTTAGAGCACAACATTGCTGATCCGTTTACAAAGGCTCTCACGGCTAAAGTGTTCGAGGGTCATCTAGAAAGTCTGGGTCTACAGGATATGTGACACATTGTCTAGGGCAAGTGGGAGATGTTACTAGGTATAGTGTATGCCCTAATTTATTGTATTTTTGTACTTTATTTGTATTGTACATTAAACTCCCTAAGCTTTAGGACAAGTGAGAGATTTTTGGGATTGGTGTCCTAAATCTCTTTGTAATCTCGTAGTTCGTAAACTTTGTATAAACATATTATTGTTAATAAAATAAGTGTTATTTTATCATCATATACTAAATCCAATAAACTAAGATCTGAGGTTATTTCATGTAATTTAAACAAGTATGTAGAGACATAAAAGTGGAACTTATTTAAATAATAAACTAAACGGTCCGTAGTAGATGGATAAGGCTGGGTACCTTATTCTGGTGATACTACGGATACGACCCATTTTGTAGGTGTTACAAGTGTTGTAAAGTGCTACAAATAATCTAATCCTGATCATTCATGTAGAGACATGTGAGCGGGGGTATCCTATACAAAGAGTTTGTACAAGACCGAACCACGAAATGATTAGTCTCTTTATATAACACAGTTAATAATAGAGACTTACATTTCACTAGGATAACTATAGGTGACATGACCTGAATCCTGAGTGAGACGTGAACTCCTGCCATGAAGGCGGTCCTTTTATTTTGTATGGATGAGAATGGCCAAAATTGCCAACTCAACAAGCCTACCATTTTGGGATTCGTTCTGATTGGGGAGCTGGGAACACAACTAACCCTTCCCTGTTGTAGGGAAAAGTAGATAAATTATTCCCTTAAGGCTGATTTCGGGTCTTGAACATAGTGGCCCACACCCTCTTCTAACCCAAGAGGGATTTGGTCATAGTGGGACTATAGACTTATTTGTTCACTAGAGGAATCAGTGTACTTAAGGAGTTAGATGTAACTACAGGGAAAAATGGTATTTTGGCCCTGTACTTACGATCAATCTGTGAAAGTCATCGCTTCATTGATGATTATATTCAATGGACACAAAAATTTATCTGTAAGATCGAAGAAGTGAACTGGTCGGTCTTTTAGTAGAGTGACCGACAGTTAACGGATGTTGGGTAATTTAATTAAAGAGTTTAATTAATTATCCGAGTACCATTGGAGCTTCAAATCTATAGATCCATAAGGTCCCCTCTGTAGCTCAATAGGGATTTAATTGAGAATTAATTTTAGATTAATTTGAAGTGTTCAAATTAAATTGAGGAAATTAATTATATATAGATATAACTAAATTAAATTATATATGTGAATAGTTAATATAATGTATTTATATTTATAATATGAGATGAATTTGAATATGATTCAAAATATTGATTATATAAATGAGATTCCTGTAATTAATTTAATATAAATATGATTTATATTGAGAGGAATTAAAATTTTGGTATGAATCAAATATCATTTATATGGATGAGATTCATATAAGTGAATTTAATATAAATGTGATTTATATTAAATTTCATGTATGGTTGAGAGAAAATAAAATCTATAGTTTATGTTGTATTTGATGCAATATAAAACTATAGGTTATATGTTATATTTGATATAATAATATATATATATATATATATATATAATATATATATATATATATATATATATTAATATATAACTTTATTAATTTAATTTGAATAAAAAGGGAAAAGAGTTACAATTCCCTCCCCCATTCTCTGAAGTTAACTTACGTGGGATTCAAGAAGTTGAATTAATCATCTTCTTCCTTAATTCACTCAGAGAAAAAAGTGTCTCTCTAAGGAAAAACTCACAAAGAAGAAAAGTTCTTCTCATCCCTCTCCTCTTTCCATATCTTTCACTCTTCCAAGGATTCAAGCAAAGCCTGCAACTCTTGCTTGAATCCTTTATCCCAAGAGAATACAGAGGGTTCTCAAATGGTGGTGTCTAAGTGGAGAAGGAGTTTCGTTCGTGGCTTGTACGAGGGAGTTCTTGAAGAAAGGGTTCTTCAAAGGTAAGGGTTTCTGAAACACTAAGTATTTTATTTAAAGCATGCTATAATTTTAAGTAAATGCATATCTAGTTGTCGTCTACTGTAAAACTTTATATTCAATTAAAATGGAATTTTGGACGATCTTTGCTTCCACTTAAAAGATTTTTTTCGAAAAATTTTCTTCAGTATAGACATATAAGTGGATCATGTTTAAGTGATAATCTAAATGGTTTGTAGTAGATGGATAAGGTTGGGTACCTTATCCTAGTGACACTATGAATATGACCTGCTTTGTAGATGTTACAATTGTTGTAAAGTGCTATAAATGATCTGATCTTGATCATTCATGTAGTGACATGTGAGCGGGGGTGTTCTATACAAAGGGGTTTGTATAAAACCTAAGCATGAAATGATTAGTCTCATTATATAACATTTGTAATACCCCCGGAGTTTTTTTTTTCAAGAATGAACTTTCGAGGACGAAAGTTCTTTGAGGAGGGAAGAATGTAACACCCCACACATTTTTTTAGTAATAATGTAATTTCAGTAACTTTATTATTTGGAATTTCAGTAATTGGTATTAATTGGAGGGCATTTTTGGAATTTTGAACTTCAAGTGTAAGTGCGGGAATTTAATTGTGGCGTGAAATTATTCAAATTGGAAGTTAATGGCAGGAATTAATTTTCTTTTGAAACGAAAAGGAATTTAATAGTATAAAACGGAAAGGAATTAAATGTAATTATATTTATTTTCCTTTTTTGTTTTATTATTATTAATATAGTTGTTGTTGTTGTTGTTTTTTTTTTTTTTTTAAAAAAAAAAAAGTTAAACCCCACCCCCCTTTTCTTTCTCACGTTCGTGAGCCCGTCCGACGCCGTCCAAAGCCGCCCCGTCAGTTTCTTCTTCATGACCTCCGTCCACCACTGCTCAAGTGTCATTCTCTTTTGCTGTCACTGTATCTTTCGATTTGGGTAAGATTTCTGCCGTTTGGGTTTATTTTCGGTTGATTCTTGAATACTCATTTCATTCTGACATAAATTGGTTGATACCCATTGTGTTTCAACTTTGGATTCAAGTTTGTGAAGGTATTGAGATGTTGTTCATTAAAGTTGGAGTTTGTTTTAGCGAGTTTTGGTAAGTTCTATGCTTTGATTACCCTCTTGCGGATTAATTTTGGTTGTTGAGAAATTTTGGTAAAGTCATTTGGAAGTGATTTTTGACGAAGCTACATATGGATAATTTATTTGAGACATTGGTAGTGAGGTATGTATTTGATTCACGCTTTAATCATGTAAACCTAATTTCAAATTATGATTAGGGGGTTGATTTAAGAATTTCATTCAAGATGAAGAAGAGTTTGGTTTGCTAATTATTTGGGCTTAAAATTGGAGGTTTGGAAGGTGAATTCGAATTGGACCACACCTTAGGTAAGGTTATCTAGAAATATTTTGTAATATTTGGGTGTTTGGAATTTGGCCTTAACTATTAATTTTAAAGCTTGGTTATGTTTAGGCTTGATTAAGGATTCAAGAATTTCACAAAGATTCAATTGCTTTTTGGTTTGACCTAATATCAAGGTAAGTAATCTTACTACTGGAACTGCCCACAGGCCAGGCATTAGATGTATGCTAGCATGATAAATGTATGTTATGGCATAATGTTAGCATGGTGGACTGATAGTATAATATGATCAAAGTATGTTTTGAAACGAGATTTGAATTATTTATTTATGCACATAGACACTTGAATGCTAGTATGAGATAGTATGTGCTTCCATATGGTTGTATTTGATATGATGATGTTAAGGTATACATGTATGTTGTAGAACCATGATGTTGAGGTGTATATGTATGTCATAAATTCGTATAGTGGTGATTATGATGTTGAGACTATGTAAATGTCCTTACTGATTAGTTAGATGCCCATTAGATTTTGTGTTTCCTTTGGGATTCATCAGTTTGTGTTTCCTTCGGGATTCACCAATTTGTGTTTTCTTCGGGATTCACCAGTTTGTGTTTCCTTCGGGATTCAAAAATTTGTGTCTCCTTTGGGATTCACCAGTTTGTGTTTCCTTCGGGATTCACCAGTTTGTGTCTCCTTCGGGATTCACCAGAGGTATTGGGCATACTTAACTAAAGTAGGATAGGACTCAGTCTTCTTCTTTCATGTGCATATGTGTCCCATGAGGACTAGAGAAATTTATATGTTTCACCAGAGGTGGGTATCTAGAGGACATAGATACCCAGCCTGACCCCAGTAGTGGGGTTACTTACTGAGTATTTTATACCCATTCTTTCTTATGTTGTTGTTTTAGGTAAGGGTAGAGATGCACCGACGATGGACAAGCGGAATTCGTGATCAAGCCACTGAGACTAGTTTTTACGCTTCCGTATCATGAGACTTAAAGTTCTTTTTATGTTTCTCTTAACTTTTATTTTTGATATTTAAAACTTACATTTAAGAATTTTTTTCAGACTTATTTATTGTCCTTTATGATTTATGGGTACCCTACTATTGTTTTAGTATTTGAATTTAATGAAAGTCTTTCGAACTTACCTTATTTAATTAACATTTATTTCGCCATAACCGAGTGTCGTTTTGAGTTCCATGCATGCATGTATTTAGTGACGGCCTAACTGAAGTCCTAGGGGGTCGGGTCGTTACAACGTCGTTAATAGTAGAGATTTACATTTCACCATGATGATCATAGGTCATATGACGAATCCTGAGTGAGTTGTGAACTTCGGCCTATGAAGGCGATCCTTTGATTTGTATGGATAAGAGTGGCTAGATCGCCGACTCAATAACCCTACCATTTTGAGATTCATCTGATTGGAGAGCTGGAAATAGGGTTGGCAAAAATTCTGTCGAGGCGGGGAATCCCTGGATTGACCAAGAAGGGGGAACATATCCTCGTCCCGATCCCACCCCAAATATATATATATAACAGTAGCTTTAAGCTACTTTTTTTAATTTTTTAATTTTTTTAAAATTTTATTTCATAATATAATTAATTTTAACTTTTTATTAAAATTTAAAATAGTGAATGCTAAAATATTTTTGAACCTTGAACAGGGATTCTCCAACCCCGATCTCGACTCCTCTAAACGGAGAATGAGGCGGCGATAGGGATTAAAAATCCCAGTAGGGACGGGAACGAGAAGTACATCCCCGGCCCCACCCTGCCTCGTTGCTAACCCTAGCTGGGCCCGAGAGGGGTTTGGTCATAGTTGAACTATGACTTATTGTTCATTAAATGAATCAGTGGTACTTAAGGAGTTAGATGTAACTACAAGAGGAAAATGGTAAATTTGGCCCAGCTCTACTTAAGAGAAATTTGTGAAAGGTCATCACATTGTTGACTGGTTATATCCAATGGACCCAGAAATATACTTGTAGTGCGAAGAGTGCAATTGTCGTATTAAGGATATGATTCATTATATTTGGATATGATTCATATATTAATTGTAAGGATTAGATTCATATAATAAGGATATGACCCAGAAAATGGTATTAAGGGAATTAATTATATATGATATAATTAATATAATGTATTTGATACATTATAGTATACAGTTTATTTTGAGAGGAATTAAATATTTGGATATGATTCAAATATTAATTGTAAGGATTAGATTCATATAATTTAGTATAAATGTGACTTATATTAAATACCATAAATGATTGAGAGAATACAAATGATAGATTATATTGTATTTGATACAATATAAAAACTATAGGTTATGTGTTATATTCAATATAAAATATAGTTTAATGTATAATATATGATAAGTTGGTTATCATATATATATATATTTACTAAATTTGTATTATTTAAATTAAAATTTGAATTTAATTTAGGAGAGAGTTATAACTCTTTCCCTCTATTTTTTTTCTCTCTAGTCAGACGTGTGGAATGAGGGAAGTTACATGTAGATGTTCTTCTTCTTTTTGCTTTTTACGCAGAGATATATTCTATCTGTTACCTTTGAGAAAAATACATACTCTCATAGGCTTTTTACTCTCCCTCTCAAATCCTCCCCCTCTCCCAAAATCATAGCAAAACCCACATCTCTTACTAATTCTCTATCCAAATGAGAATACATAAGGTTCAATTTATGGTGGTGTCTCGTTCTTCAGTTCTTGGTTTGAGAGATTGTGATTGTTCGTGACCAATTGGAGAAGAAATTATGTGAAGATTGTTTCTTCAAGGATTAGTAAATCTTAACATTATTTCTTCTCTAATCTATTTTAAAGCATGCTATAAAATTCCTCCCGATATGCATAATGTGAGTTCTGTATTTTAATTACTGTGAAATTTTAAAATTTGTAACAATCCCTACTTCCGCATTGGACCTCACAACCCTTTACATTGGAGCTTCAATCTTAGGTCCATAAGGTCCCCTTGTGAGCTCAATAAGAACCAATGAGAATCAAATTAATTTTGGTTTAATTTAGATTATTCAAATTAATTAAATGGAATTAATTGTATAAGATACAATTAAATAATTTATTTTGATACATTATAATGTATGTATAGCATTATAAAGTATAATGTATGTTGATAATTATATAGTTTTATGTGAGAAATAAATATTTGAATATGCAAATATTATTTATATGAATATGATTTATATAAAAACTATATCTTAAAATTAATATAAATATGATTCATATTAAATTTATGAGAGAAATAAATATTTGAATATGATTCAAATATTATTTATATGAATATGATTTATATAAAAACTATAGGTTAAAACTAATATGAATATGATTCATATTATATTTATATAGTTTTATGAGAGAAACAAATATTTAAATATGATTCAAATATTAATTATATGAATATGATTCATATCAAAACTATATGTCAATATGAGTATGATTCATATTAAAACTATATAGTTTCACGAGAGGGGTTGTTATTTGAATGTGATTCAAATATTAATATATATATATATATATATATATAGTATATTATATATATATATATATAATTTTTTAAATGGATTTTCAATTTTTTTAAATTAAAAAAAAAGAGGGAGTTTTTTCATAACTCCCCCAATCCTCCTTTTTTTAACCACCCTTTCATTAACATGATAAAGAGTGAGAAGATCTTCATCTTCTTGAGAACTCTCTGTATAATTCTCTAAAAAAAAAACATGATTGTTCTCCCTTATACTAAAATTAAGAATTAGAAGCCCACAACTCTCTAATGATTCTCATTCTTAAGAATAACAAGGTCGGTCTCGTGGTGGTGTCTCCTTCCTTGTTGCTGGGTTCGTGGTATCGGGTTCATGAGATTGGGAGAAGAAGATTTGTTATGGAGAAGAAGTGAAGAGACGGTACTTCAAGGATATGTGATATCTTTTTCCTTATTCTCTCTGTACTTTCACAGTATCAGCATGCTTAGGCCTTTATTTATCCTTAGTTTCCGTCACTATATTTTGTATGTTCTATAAAAAAAAAAATAGAGACAACTGCATTCAATTGCTTCGTTGTAGGGAATTCCAATCCCTTCAGTCTACTGAGTGATAACTATAATAACTTCATTGTTACTCCACAACAACAATTACTAAAAATTGTCAAGAGATAAATGAACATAGGAGATTGGTAACCCAGTTTAGTGTAAACCGCTTACGTATGGGGGGCAATGTGCCTAGGAAAGATAACTTCACTAATATCAATGATAAGCAATGACAATATAGTACTTATCTGTAATGATAGCACAATTATAATGACTCTCGAACAACTTTATCACTCAATCGTACACCCAGGCTTCTCCTAGGTTTGAGACTCCCTCTCGCAGAAACTCAGACTCCCCCTAAGTAGTAGTATCAGTAAAAAATGTCTTATGCTTTCCCTAAGATAGAGACTCCCTCTATGCAAGACTCGAGCTCTCCTAAAGTTGTGAGACTCCTTCTCACTTTGAATCGTATCTTTCTTTCTAAGAACAAAGTCCCCTCTGCTCGAATGAATTAGGCTTCCCCTAAGCTTTGAGAATCCCTTCTCAAATGAATCATAATACACTAGTAGTAAGTAGATCGGAGTATGTCTTCAAGTGATGGCACTTTCTCTTTCTTACAAACAGGATCAATACAATTACAGAACTGTAACACAATGTTGTTCAAGCAAAGACAGAACGACCAACCAAAATTGGAGGACTAATTGTCCTTTAAATATGCACAGCGGGAACAAGGAAAAGCAACCGTAACTTCCAAAACAGACACACACTGAAAAAGGAAAAGGATTGAAAAATAATGTTGCACAAGAAAAATCCCGATAAGGAAAGAATTTTGCAGAATCTACACTTCCGAAGAATATCCATTTGCTAGAAAACCACCAATGCAGAGACAATTTAGATAACATTTGTGTCACTTAAACAAATATGCTCAACCACATAATATCTAATATTAACCAATTTGCATAACTTTTTGACAAGGACTAAGCTAACATCAAGAGTTTTCTTGTAAAGTTCTAGAAGAAGAAGAAGAAGAAGAAGAAGAAGAAGAAGTCTCATCATCAAGGAAGACCAAAGCAAACATTGATAAAAAGAATGAAAACGACTAGATCGAAGCTCATAAGAATGAAAAAAAAAAAAACCGAAATGGGAGCGAAAGCAAAACCAAATCTTTATCGAAGCAGAGTAAGAAATCTCTAAATAAAAGCAGATCTAGAGAGAGGATCACACGTTGATAAGTGAAGAAAAGAAATAAGAGAAGGAAAATGGGATAGACAAGTGAGGGAATCAACGACCTACTCTCCTTTTTTAGGCCCAGTCTCTCTCAGTTGTAAATGCGAGAAAGTGAAATCGAAAATGGAAAGAAGGAAGGAATGGAAGAAAGTGTTCTTTGGTCGAAGTGAAATTTCTGGTGATTTACTCACCTCGCCTTCATGATTAGTGTCGAACTAGTAGGAGGTGCAAAAAATGTTAGGATTTATGTTATAAATCTTGTAGTCTATGTAAATTTGTAAAAAAAATATTAATAAATAAATAAAATATTTATTTAATGAATAAAGTATTCTATTTGCATAATTCAAATTCAATAAACTAAGATCTAAGGTTATTTAATGTAACTTGAACAGTATGTTGTTGACATATAATTGGATCGTGTTCAAGGAATAACCCAAAAGGTCTATAGTATATGGATAAGATTAGGTATCTTATCCTAGTCACACTATGGATATGACCCACTTTGTAAATGTTACAATAGTTGTAAGTATTACAAACAATTTGATCCAAAGCATTCGTGTGATATCATGCAAGTGGGAGTATCCTATACAGTGAGTCTGTATAAGACCAAACCACGAAAATAATTTCTCTTTGTAACAATGTTAATTGAAGAAATTCATATTTCAAACGATAACCATATAACTCGATCTCAACCCTGAGTGAATTATGAACTCCTGCTCATAAGCGTCATTCTTTGATTTGTATGGGTGAGAGTGACCTTAGTTGCCGACTCAATATGCCTACCATTTTGGGAACGATACCGAGTGAGGAGTTGGGAACATAGCTACATAATATGAAATTCTCTCCTTCCTGACTTTAGGGAAAGTCAGATTGTTCCCTTAAGTGTTGACCCCGAGACTTGAACAATAAGGCCTCACCCTCTCACTGGCCCAAAAGGAACTTTGTTTATGGTTGGATCGTAAATATAATTATTTACTAAAGGATTAGTGGTACTTAAGGTACAAGAGGTAATTGCAGGGGTAAAACATTAATTTGATCTAGTTGTAATTACGAACAATTTGTAAAGGGTTTGCTTATAAAATATGTTTAATTCAATGGACATATAAATTTACTGCAGTTTCTAGGAGTGCAGCTATGGGTTTTTAGTGGAGTATCCTATAGTTAATGAAGGTTAATTAATATAATTGAAGAGTTCAATTAATTAATCTCGAATCATCAAAGCCTATAACTGTAAGTCTATCAGGTCCCTCTGCTAGCTCACAGTAGGTTAAACAAAGATATTTAGTATTGAAAGAATTTGAAATGTTCAAATTAATTAAGGGAATTAGTATAATGTAGAAGATTCATTATAATATAAAGTTGATTTTTTCAATTTAAAAACTTTATAATATGAAAGTATTAATAGTTGGATATGATTCAAATATTAAATTAATATGAATTAGATTCATATTAAACTATAAGTTAAAATTAATGTGAATTGAATTCATATTAAATCTATAAGTCAAGAGAGAATAGGATTCATATATACATTAAATTAAATATATGATATTTAATTAATTAATTAATTAAATTAGATTTAATTAATAAATAATTAAATTAGATTTATTTAATTAATTAATTAATTTCAATTTAATTTTTATATATTAATTAATTAAAATAATTCCCCGGCAAAGCAGGGGAGTGGTGAGTGGCTTATGGTAAGTGGGGTGGGGAGTTACAGACTCCCCTCGCATATTATATTATGGGATGAGATCCCAAATAAAAGTGCTACAATTTTTGTCCAAAAATATAAAAGCCTCTTAAGTTTTGCTCTCAACATTGCTCTCATTTTTCCTCAAAAGAAAACTCTTTTTTCCTTTCCCTTTCAAGAGTTCCCACAAACTCATTTTTATCCAAGAGAATTGTAAAAGAGTCCTTTTGATGGTGTCTTGACTGTGATAAGAATTCGTGATGGGAAAAAGAGTACATAGCGAGTTCTACAGTTGACCAAGAGAAGCTACTACAAAGTATTCATCAAAGGTAATTTATTTTTCTTCCTTAAAAAATCTCTATATTTATGTTTAATTCTTGATTGTATCATTGTTCTATATGAATTTCCTGTAACAAAATTAGGTAAAAGTGATCATCGCTTCCTCTATGAGATTCAATCCCTTCCAAAAATACATGCATTTTTTTATAAGTCATTTCGTGAAGAACTTCCAGCGCTCGTATTCTCATAGCTCAACACTTGGGATCTGTTAATCCAGAGAGAAGGGACAAGCAATAGAAGGAAGAAGATAACCTTTGGGCTTAGACTTTAAAGAGAATAGAAAAGCGTGAAAATGAAAGAAAAGAGAGAAACATTTCATTTAAGGTTTTTTTGCCTTTTTCCGCTTTCTTTATGAAATTTTGAGCGTTATTTTTGCTTCTTTTTTCTACATTTTTTTCTACCATTTTTAATAGCTTACTTTAGGAAAGACTATCTTCAAAAGCTATAAAAAATGATATTTGTTGTAGTGCTATAAAGAGAGATTAATCGTGGTTTGGTCTTATATAAACTCTTTGTATAGAATGTCCCCACTCGCATGTCTCCACATAAACGATTTACTTATTTGTAACACTTACAACTCTTATAACATTTACAAAGTGTGTCGTATCTATAGTGTCACCAAGATAAGACACTCAACTTTATTCATATACTACAAACCATTTAGGTTATTACTTAAATATGATCCACTAGTATGTCTATCATATAATGTTCAAGTTACATAAAATAATCTTAGATTTTTCTTTAATGGATAATTGAATATATAAAATAACCAACCATTATTTTAAATAACTTATTAACTACGAGGCTTTAAGGGCATGCATCCCAACAGGGGCATGCATAACACATCTTTGTTAAGCATTTGGCCAAGGCCCAAGCTAACCTCTTTTCTTAACCCATCTTGGTCTTAAGTTGCCACTTTCAACTCATATCATGCTTCTTCTTCACTTTATGTTTCTATTTTTGCTAGATATCAACTATACTAATTGATCCAAAATCACCCATAACGACATAACAACTAAATTTCTCTTCATCTCTTCTCCTTCCTCTCACCTTCGAAAACATTTCAAGTACCACAGTAGTATGAAAAAAATTCCTTACAACCTTCATTCATTGTTTGTCATAAAATTAATATTTAAGGATTATGTGGAGTCCATTATCAAATAATTTATTGAACCATTTGATGACATGCCAAATAATGAATGAAAGTAGTAGATATTATAATAGTATGATAAAAATTTCTCGCCGTCTCCCCACGGCAGATGCTGCAACTGGAACTCTTACGAAGTTGTTGTCATTCATGAACATTCATCTTCTTCAGATCTAGAACATCTTTGATGTTTCACGTCTGCTTCATATTTGGACCATCAAGAAGGAGGAACTTTCTCATTTGTCCATATTTACCATTAATGAATTTACCAGTTTATTCACGTGCGTTGTTGATCAATGAAATAAAACTAATGAAATGGAGTTTTATTGCATAATTATCATCCAGTGGGCCTTAATTGTATTTGGGTCTTAACTGGGCTGGATCAATTGATCTCATTCAGAACTTCGGCTTATGAAATGACAAACCGATGGACATAACAAGTAAGCATAATTTTGGCTCATTTCCAAGGCTGAATGAAATAATAAATAAATGGGACTGTTGCAAACCAGTCCAAAATACTTTTAGATATAGCACAATAGGAAATTTTTTTTTACAAATATAATAATATTTAGACTTCAGTTCTTACAATTTATTAGGGATAGAACATATCGCTTCGTAATAGACCATATTGCTATTAAGAAATTGTTTGGGAAATTTGAATGTAGTCAAAATTATTGAGAATCTGAAGGGTATTAGAATGCATGAGTAATAGAATACAGAACGAAAATGAGATCGTAAAATGAGAAAATTATGGGAAAAAAGGTTGGGTTGAAGACAGTGAAAATGGAATGTATTTAGTATTACAAATGGGACTCAAAATCATCAATCAAAACATAGATTTTAGATTACATTATATTACAAACTCATTCAACTACTATCTTCATATAATCTTTAGAAGTCTATCACTAATGGAATTTATTATATTTATAATTTTTTAAAAATCATTAATTCTAAAAGTATTATACATTGCAATCATCTTAAATTAAATGGTAAAAAGAAAAAGAATATTAGAATTTTATATACATATATACATATATATATATATATATATATATATATATCCAACTGTATTTTTGTAACTTACCTGCCCTTGGCTACACCTCACTAGAAATGTGGCCCATTCTTATGGTGCCACATACTAACCCAACTTTTTGTTTATTTTTTATTTACAAACTACTTGAATATTTTCAGGCAGTATACTAATGTCTAAGATCACTATCAATATCAATGTCAATTAAAATATTGAGGTCTCAATTTAGCAGAAAAGTCAATAAAAATATCGACATCATTGATATTTGTAGAAAAATTACAAAAACAAAGATTAAAAAATGATAAATATATTATAAATATTATGATAATAGATGTTCATTAGATGCTCATGCTTAGTATTCATTGGCTAAGTGTCATGCCCGATTTTTCAAAGTGTTGTGCATATATCTCAACGTTACATTATTAGTGTCCATGTAATTCACCTTCTACTTGCCAAATTGCTTATAAATAGTGGCGTTTTGTGGGTTTTGAAAGACACACATTAGGCAAATTCCATGAAAATTGGAGAAAGTAGAGAATTTAGATAAATTTCTTCTTTTACATTTTTCTAATTTTTCTAATTTATTTTATTTTTTTATTTATATATTATGTTTAATTTATTTTATTATTATATTATATTTTATTGCTATTTGTGTTCCCGTTGTGCTCCTCAAGTTCACAACATGTTATCAGCACGAGTTTCTTTCATTTCCCCCGCTGAAGGTAGGTTCTGAAGGTACGTCGGTTTTTCCCTCTTCACTATAATTAATAAATTAAATGTTGTTTTACATATCTTAAATTTCTAATATAAATATAATATTTTGTAATAGTGTTACTAAGAAAAATATTATAAAATTGAAATTTGTAACATTTGATATTAATGGTAATACTTATTTGTCATTACTATTTGATGTAAAAATACACCTGGATGCCATAAAAATGTGACCATCAGAAAACAATTTTTCTTCCTAAAGCTCGTCGTAAATGGATGCACTTGAGGCTCCAAAATTTTAAATCAATATGTTAAAGAATACATTTTTCTACATTTCGGATATGCTCCTACAGTAGCTATATCGAGAGAAATATTTTAAAAGTATTCTGCACTCATCTGATGTCTTCTCGTGGTTGAATGAAATAACGAGTCATTGATTTAAAAAAAAAAAATATGAATCTCAGCCAACTAGAGCAACAACATTCCCTGAAGTGAATGTTGTAAATTTTTATAATCATGGATGAAAAATCATGAACTTCGACCAACTGGAATAACAATATTCCCTGAAGTGAATGTTGTGAATTTTAATAATAATCGTGGTCGAGGTCGTGGTCATGGTCGAGGTCATGACAGTGGCAGAGGAAGAAATAATTATTATTTTCGTGGTGGTCGTTCTAGTCATTCAAATTGCAAAAGAACCACACAAAATGATGATCACGAAGGAAAACTCCACAAGATAAGAGTTCAAAAGTGTTGAAAATAAATGTTTCCTATGTGGAATGACTGACAATTGGTCACGTACTTGTCGTACATCAAAACACTTAGTTGATCTCTATCAAGCATACCTGAAGGAAAAAGAAAAAAAAATGTGGAAGCAAATTTTGCATACCAATATAATGACATATTTGAGTCATCCCATATGACAAATTTGGATGTGGCGAACTTCTTTGAATCTCCTAAAGAGAAAATTGACAGAATTGATGGAACATCAAGTCACTACAAGAATTTTGGTTATTCTCGACGAAACTTTTTTTTATGCCAAAAAAAGCATCGAGCGATCTCATTTCTCCTGACGATACATAGAGGCGTCAGAAGAAAATCCAATCCCGACGGAAAGTTCACTAGCATCGGGATAACCAATCTATCCCAAAGGTCGATAAACCTACCGTCAGACTTGTTGAATTCGCCCGACGGTCCCAAGATCATCGGAAGTTGTTTGGTTTTTAAAAAATGAGAAAACTACAGTCTAATCTTCTCTCGATGGTCGGAACAACACCGTCGGGGAGAAGCTCCTTTGCCCGACAGTTCAGAACCATCGAGAGGTAGCGATATAGAAAATTAAAAAAAAATTATGGGAAAATTGTAAAACTATCCCGACAATCCTCGAGCGACCATCAGGAGTTTCTACTTTCGCCGACGATGATGCAATTGTCGGGTGATTCTTAATTTAAAAAAGAATTTTTTTAGATTTTTTGTTTGCCTATCCCGATGGTTTAGGGAATGTCGTCAGATGAGTTTTAAGTTTTAAAAAATAATAAATATAAATAAAAAAATTATGAAAATTTATCAAGTTTTTCCCGATGGTATGTAAGCACACCGACAAGGTATAGTTGAGTTCGCCCGACGGTATTCGACTGACCGTCGGGAGTTCGTATTTCAGCCGATGGTAATCGAGCGACCACCAAGATATGGGTAATTGTAAAGTTATGCCGCCAGTGTGTAAGAACACAGTCAGAATAAGGTTGAGTTCGTCTGACGATACTCGAGCGACCGTCAGGAGTTTTTAATTAGGCCGATGGTATTTGATTGATCGTCGAGATATGGGTATTTATCCCGACGGCTGACCAAACAACCATCGGAAAAAGATCGTTAGAAAACCCTCCCCGCCACCCATAGTCTCTTCTTTTCCTTCTTCTTCCATTTTTTTCTTCTCCTTCATTCTTTCTTCTCTGAAACCCACAATCAAGATTCACCGTCTTGCCGTTTGCTCATTATCTACTTGCCGTCCGATTTTGGTACCATGAACTTTTTTTCCCTTTTTTTTTCTTTTTCGTTTTTCATTTTTCTTCTTTATTATTTGTTTGTTATTTTCCTTCTTGGTTCATCTATCATGTTTTTACAACTTTAAGCACGAGTTAAGTTTGGTCAAATTAATTTGTGTATTGTTTCTTTTTGTTTGAAAAAAAATAGAAAAGAAAGTGGTTGCTCAATACCACATTGGCTTTGGTGATTGCAAACTAGTTAGTTCTTAGTTTTGGAAACTAGTTTCTTTTTTGCTTTGAAAAAAAAAAAGGAAAGTGATTGTCAAACTAGTTAGTTCTTAGTTAAGTGAGGTGGTTCGGAATAACAACTCACCTAATGCATTTAAAATTTTCACATTTCATGATTGGTTGCATACTATTATCTATTTCAATTTTCTAAGTTGGATTTTTTAGTGCAACAATTACAAAGATGTGAGGGATCATATCTATGATCTCAAAGGAGGGAGTACATGTGTTAATTATTGCTAAGTAGATTGTTTTTCTCTAATTTGGATTTTAAAAGAATTTAAAAATTAGTTGCCACTAGTTACATCTAAATGTGGTTTAAACATATTGATTAATCATCATATTCTTAATTTTTCTTAAAAGTTTTATGTTTGGATTCTAAGGACTCTTCTTTCACTTCAATTATTATTGGGTAAAAGATTCAACCATTACGCTTTTTATTGTGTTATAATTGAATATCCTTTTATTTATTTGTTTTATTCTTTTAGTATATACCATAACTAGTTGAGTTATGTTCAAGTTCAAGTTGGTTTCTACTTTTCGTAAAAGTCATAGAAATATCATATTCTTACTAATAAAGGATTAGCATAGTCAATTGTATAAACCATGATTTATAAAAATAGCAATAAGGGTATGATTTATATTAGGATAATTGTTTTAAATGGGAAAATTGCTAAAAATATTTTTAATTTTAGTAAAATATACTGTTAGACTTCTATCATTGATAAACAGTGACATTTTGTTGAATTTATAAATACGTTGGCTTATTTGTTCTTATTTGAATTTTTGATAAAAGACAATAAATATAGAGCAAGGATTAGGATTATAATTTATTTGTACTTGGGCCTTCAACTACATTGAAGATGGCCTGATGAAAGAAACCTTTTTTGGGCTTTTGGGCCTCTTCTAAATGGATTACATCTTCTACACATATATCAATTATATGATTGTCTAAACTTTTCTAAAATGGAATACAAGACTAGTCAAAGATATAACTAATTATGGAAGAGTAAATAAATACTCACCTAATGCATGTTACAACAACTTAATTAGGACGGGGTTTAAAAAAAATAAACTTCAACTATAATAACTTAATTATGATTATTTTCTATAATGAGCTCGCTAGTAGTAGGCTTTTCAAATTTCCTTCGATGGGATTGAAAGACATAAAATAAGAAGTTTTTAGCTTTTAGGACTCAACGGTCAAACAATGGACCTAGTAGACTTATTTAATCATACACATTCTAAGAGTGACAATTTGTTTGTTAATCCGGCCGCTAATGATGCATATGTAAGTTTTTATTCCACAATATAACTTTATTTATATACAATTGTCATATAATAATTACTCCTAATTATTGATGTAGAGTCGAATTGTCGAGCTGAGAGAAGCCTGCACCCAAGAAGGGTTTGAACCAGTACTAGAAGAAGAAATATGTGAGCAGGTTTTGGGCACAGGAGTGAGCCTTGGTAGGACACCAAAGGGTAAAAAAACAAAAAAAATAAAAAGATAATTGTCCAGTGCATCCTCATCGAAAATTATAGAGGAGCAACAACAGAGATAGAATCCTTAAAGGCTAGATTGGGAAGAGAATAATTTTGAGATGGGATATATGCCATATTGAGTTTCTAAAAAGGGGGGGGGGGGGGGGATGGGGAGTTTAAAATGTGTAAATACGAGTTGGTTTGAATATTAAGTTATTTGTATATTGAGATTGACAATACTTTTGAGATAGGTATATGTTACATTGAGTTTGTGGTTAAAATATAAGTGGGGGGAGGAGAATGAATAAATTTAGGTTTGAGATTGAAATATGTAGATATGAGTTGGTTGGGTTTAAGTTGGCTTTTAAGTTCTATATTAGGTTTGAGATTGAAATATATATATATATGAGTTGGTTGGGTTTAAGTTGGGTTTTAAGTTCTATATTAGGTTTGAGATTGAAACATGTGTATATGAGTTGGTTTGTTTCAATTCTTAATGTTCTCGATTGAGTTTTAGGTTCTATATTGTTGAGAATAAATTTGAGATGGGTATATGCTATTTTGAGTATGTGGTTAAAATAAGTTGGGGGAGGGAACGGGGTGATTGTCTAATTATGTTGAGATTGTTATTTATATATTGAGTTTAAGTTTAAAATGTATAAATACAAGCTGGTTTGAAGTTAAAGTGGGTTTTATTTGTTAATGTTCTTATATTGGTTTTAAAGTTGGTATAGGGGTAAATGTATAATTATGATAAAATTTAAGTCAGGTTTTAAGTTCTACATTGAGTTTGAGATTGAAATATGCAAGTTTGAGTTGGTTTGTTTCAATTCGTTAATGTTCTTAGTTGTGTTTTAAATTCTATATTCATTTTGATATTGTATATGGTATTTTGAGCATTAAATTTATTTAAAATTGTATTTTGTAGGTATCTTGAGATTTATGTTGAAGATACCAACAAGCGTAGTTAAGCTGTAGAATTGTGTTTTATAAACAGTTTGTTATCATGTAATCTTATTTTGGAGTTAAGGAATTGTTTCAATTCAAATATGTTCTCTATATATTATTTACTATTGTAGACATGTACCTGATTTTGGAAATTTTTATTTTAGTTTGATTGATATTTGTAAGATTCAAATAGATATGACATTTGAAAAAAAAAAGTTAAATCCAATGGTTAAATATATAATTCCGACGATTCGAGAGGTCGGGAAAAAAAACATAATTTTATGCATTTTACCTTTTTTCGACTCTAAGAAACCATCCCCCGAAGGTTCAGGGATCGGGAAAAGTCACTAAATCCCGACAATGGGAACACACCGTTTAGGCAAGGCCACTTATCCCGACGATCCTAATTTATAAAGACCATTGGGAGCTAAAACTTCGCTCGATGGTGTAAACACACAGTCGGGTTAAATGAATATAGCCTGACGGTGACACTAATTTGTCACCGTCGGAAGATATTTAGCTCTCGACGATCTTTATAAATTAGGACCATAGGAGGTTGGCCGTTTATCCCGTCAGCTTTGTTTAGTGTCGGTAAGAAAGTCCCATCCTCCATTCGTCGAGGTAACTTTTTTTCCCTACGACATGGATTATATATCGTCAGGGAAGGTTTCACCAACGAAGCTTTCCCAACGATTTGGCCGATGATTGTGGGACCATCGGGAAAGGTTTGGCTTATAGTTTTTTGGACTAATGCGGATAGTTTTCAGCGTCGAGAAAGACCTAAATTATTGAAGTGAGTGTTTCCTTTGATTTTGAATATATCTTGGTTTAATGTAATTTTTTTTCCTCTTAGTAAATGTTAACCTTTATATATTAAAATGTTGTTTTTCTTATTGGAATTATTTTCTTTTAATGAAGAAACCTAGATCATTTTCATATGTTGGGTGACTCAAAAATGAGTAAAGAAGATTTATATCTGATAGACAGTGCAACTACACATATAATACTTACAAGTATAAAATATTTTTCCAAATTGACAATGTTGGAAGCAAAAATCAATACAATATTAGGTTCTGCAAACCTGATTGAAGGATTTGAAAAAGCAAATATTATTTTGCCTAGAGGAACAACATTTACAATTGACAATGCATTGTTCTCTAGTCAATCAATACTTTGTTTTAAAGATATACGTTACAATACTTGTCATATTGAGACTGATATAAAGTATAATATGAGTATCTTTATATCATATCTACTGTCTCATATGAAAAACATATATTGGAAGATTTGTCTGTTTTATCTTCTGGATTATATTGTACTCATATACGAGTAATTGAATCATATGTAACAATGAACCTGAAATTCATAAATCCATACATATTTACAATGTGGCATGACCAATTAGGTCATCCAAGATTTAGAATGAAATGGACATCTATTGAAGAACCAAAAGATTCTTCAATCTAATGAATTATCATGTGATGCTTGCTCTCAAGGCAAATTAATAATAAGACTATCACTAGCTAGAGTGGGAATTGAATCCCCTGAATCCAGACATATTTACAATCTGGCATGACACTAGCATTTAAATATTTTATGGTATTAATAGACGCATCCAACAGATGGTCACACATGTGTTTATTATCAAGTTGAAATCTTGTATTTGCAAGATTACTTGCTCAAATAATTAAGTTAAGAGCATCTTGAAGCTCATGTTCATATACAAAATAGTTTAGCATAATCATTCATAAAATGTTTGCAATTAATTACAAGACCATTGCTTTTGAGAGATTAATTTCCTTCATCTATATGGTGACATGATATTTTGAATGCAGCGTCACTTGTACACATTAGGCCAGTAACTTATCATAAATACTTACCATTACAATTAGCTTATGACCATGAACAAAATATTTCCCATCTGAGAATTTTTTGATGTGCGATATATGTTCCAATTGCTCCACCACAATGTACTAAGATGGGTTCTCAAAGGAGGTTAGGAATATATATTGGATATGATTCCTCATCAATTATTAAATATCTTGAAACCCTGACGGGTGATGTATTTATCGCACGATTTGATTATTGCCATTTTAATGAGACAGGTTTTCCACATTAAGGGGGGAATTAAGAAGTTGGAAAAAGAAATTACATGGAATGCATCATTATTGTCTCATTTAGATCCTCGTACAGATCAATGTGAACTTGAAATTCAGAAGATGATTCATTTGTAAAATATAGCAAACCAGTTATCATATGCATTTATAGATGCAAAGAAAGTAACTAAATCACATATACTAACTACAAATGTTCCCTAAAAAATTGATATCCCAACATAGTAAGTTGTCACTAATGAGTCTGGAAGACTAGAAGCGTGGTAGATCAGTGGGTTCCAAAGATAAAAATCCTCGAAAAATAAAAATAATAAATAGTAAAAAAGACTTAGTTGAGGATGCAAAATACCCATGAAGAAATCATTGACATGACTACAAAGGAATGTGAAATACCTAAAGATAATAATGAGATTTCAATAAATTATGTCATGACAGGAAAAAGGTGGAACCGAACTCATGTAATTATTGACAACATTTTTGCGTACAATGTTGTTCTTGATATATATTTGAAAATGAGGATTTTGAACCAAAATTTGTTGAAGAATGTCGACATGGAAAAGATTGGCTTTAACGGAAAGAAGCAATCGAGGCAGAATTAAACTCACTTTCAAATATTAGATTTTTAGACCAGCAGTCCAAACACTTGAAGGTGTCAAACATGTGGGATACAAATGGATATTTGTGAGAAAAAGAAATGAAATAATGTGGTCATAAGATATAAAGCAAGACTAGTTGCACAAAGTTTCTCACAAAGACCTGGTATTAATTATGAGGAGACATATTCTCCAATGGTGGATGCAATTACACTAATATATTTAATTGGGCTGACTGTGTATGAAAATATGGACATGCATCTTATGGATGTAGTCACAACATATTTATATAGATATTTTGATAATGATATTTATATGAGAATCCCAAAAGGATTTAAGGTACTTGAAACATATAAATAAAATTCTCGAGAATTATATTCAATAAAGTTACAGAGATCATTATATGGATTGAAACAATCAAGACGAATGTGGTACAATTGCCTAAGTGGATATTTGTTAAAAGAATAATATCAAAATAATCCAAAATATCCATGTATTTTTATAAAGAAATCACAATTGGGATTTGCTATTATAACTGTATATGTTGATGATTTAAATATAATTGGAACTCTTGAAAGCTTTCAAAGGCAATAGAATATCTTAAGAAAGAATTAAGATGAAAGATCTCGAAGAAACAAAATTTTGCCTTGGTTTACAAATTGCATTTAGCAGATGGGATATTTGTTCGTTAGTCAACTTATACAAGAAATTTTTTTAAAAGAATTTATATAGACAAAGCACATCCACTGAACATTCCAATGGAAGTTCGTTCATTAGATGTGAGGAAAGATATATTTGATCTCAAGATGATAATGAAGAAGTCTTTGGTCCCGAAATACCATATCTTAGTACAATTGGTGTACTTATAATCTTGCTAATAATACAAGACTAGATATTGAATTTTCAATAAATTTATTAGTAAAATATAGTTCTTCTCCAATAAAAAGACATTGGAACGAAATTAAGCATATACTTCATTATCTCCGAGGAATAATTGATATGGGTTTGTTTTATTCAAATAAATCAAATTTTGATCTAGTTGATTATGTAGATTTTGGATATTTATCTGATACACACAAAGCTAGATCTCAAACAAGTTATCTATTCACATGTGGAGGAACTGTTGTATTATGGCGGCCAGTGAAACAGACCATAACGGCTACTTCCTTAAATCATGCTAAAATTCTCACAATTCACAAGGCTAGCAGAGAATGTGTATGCTAAGATCAATGACTCAGCACATTCGTGAAATATATGGCTTGTTTTCTAATAAAAATCTTCCAACAATATTATACGAAGACAACACAACATGCATATCTCAAATTAAAGGATGATATATTAAAGGAGATAGAACAAAGCATATTTCACCAAAGTTTTTCACACTCGTGATCTTGAAGAAAATGATAACATCACTGTACAACAAGTTTGTTTGAAAGATAACCTAGCAGACTTATTTATAAAGGCATTACCTATCGCAATCTTTGAAAAACTGGTGCACAACATTGGAATGCAGCAACTCAAAGATCAAGTGATGTATCCATGAGGGGGAGTAAATATACTTTTTAGAAGTATAAATTATATGAAATATGTACTATTTTCCCTTCATTAGGATTTTTTTCTCATTAGGTTTTTTCTTAGTAAGGTTTTAACGAGACATATTTCATATATAAAATGAGCATCTAAGGGTAAGTTGTTGGATTTTATGTCCTAAAACTTGTAGTTTGTAATATCATATTCTTGTTCAATAAAGCTGTTATTGAAAATCTTTAGTAAATTTAAATTATATATTCATGAATCCAATAAACTAAGGTTTCGAGGCTATTAAGTTTAAGTTTGAACTTTATGTAGTGACATAAATGTGGATCAAGTTCAAATATATATAGCCAAAATGGCCTATAATATATGAATAAGGTTGAGCGCCTTATTCCGGGGACACTATGGATGCGGCCCATTTTGTAGTTAGTACAAACGATGTGATCCTAAACCGTTCATGTGGAGACATGAAAATGGGGGTATCCTATGTAAAGAGTTTACATAAGACTGAACCATGAAATAGCCACTTGTTTCGTTTTAAATGTCGTTTAATGTATAAAACTGACTATTTCGTTAATTGATGACCTAGGTAATTTAATCTTAATCCTGAGCTAACTATGAACTCTTGTTCACTCGGAATTATCCTTAGATCTACATAGGTGAGGGCAGCTCATTATCACTGGCCCAATAAGCCTCTCATTTCAGGGGTAAGATCAGGTGGATAGCTGGGAACATAGGATACAAGACGGAATTCACTCCTACCCATTATAGGGATAGTAGATAGGTTGTTCCCTTTAGTACTAAATCCAAGTCTTGAACAAGGGGCCCCACCCTCTCATTGGCCCGAGAGGGGTTCGGTTTATAGGTTGGACCTTAAACCAATTGTTTATTAGAGGATTTGTGAAACTTAAGGAATAAGATGTAGTCTCGGGGGTAAAACGGTTTTTATGACCCAGCCGAGATTACGAACAACCTGTGAAGGATTAACTTACTAATCATGATTCTATCATATGGACACAAATATATCTATAGTGAGGGGAGTGCAACTACGAGACTATAGTGGAATGACCCGTGAGTTAACGAATGTTGATTAGCTTCATCTAAAGAGTTTAGCCAGCTAATCTCGGATCGTTGGAGCCCATGATCTATAGGTCCATTAGGTTCCCCTACTAGCTCATATAGAATAAACTTAGTACAACATGATAGAATAATTCGAATTGTTCAAATTAGGTGAAGAGAGAGAAACCGACAAGTATATATGCTATAGTGGTTGGTTTTTTAATTTAGAGATACAGCTTTAATATTTAAATGTGATTTAAATATCAAGAATATAAATACGTTCATATTCGGAAGCTCAGAAATAATGGAAATAGTCAAAGATGTAAAAAGTCAAAGAGTTGACTTTTGACTTTGAAAAGTCAAACTTTGACCGACCTTATATTCAAATGTGATTTAAATTTCGAGAAAATGAATGCAGATTCATGCTCGGGAGGTCAAAATTAGTCAATACGAAAAAATCATAAAAAGTCAAAACGTTGACTTTCTGTCAAAGTTTGACTTTGACAAAATGACTATTTTGCCCTTTAACTAAAGTTAGTGGGAAAATCCAAACTTTTGTTGGATAATTTCACTAACAAAATAGTGGTCTAGGTGTTGCCTTATAGTGGAGACATTAAGCCCACTTAGATAGTGGATTTTAGGTGTTGGATTTTTATGAAGTTATTTCATGCAATTTTGCATGGTTCTTTTCTATAAATATGGGCTTGTCATTTTGGATTAAAAACTTTTGGACATTTTACAAAATTGAGATTTTAAAAATAGGGCTGAAAAAATCCAAACCCAACCCAAATTTCACTCTACTATTTCCATCTCTTTTTCTCTCTCGGATTCTTCATCCATCGGGTCCCACAACCCGGTTCTGAGTCCAGAGGATAGTAAGTCAGCTCTAGTGGTTGTTCGGTTTGTGTTCGAGTGGAGATAGGCGAGTTTCGGGAGCTTCAAAGGTAATGTTTCTAAAAAACCCTAATTAACTAATTTAGGGTTGTATGTTTAATTTATGCAATTAGAGTAAAACTGATCCTCAATTCCGCTTCGCATGCCTACTTTTCCATCAGAAGTATTATAAATATTATGATAATAGATGTCCATTACATGCTCATGTTTAGTGTCTATTGATCATGTGTGTTATATCCCGTTTTTCAAAGTGTTGTCCATGTGTCTCAACATTACACATTATTATTTAGGGTTGGCAACAAGGCTAGGCCGGGGCGAGGGACTCCCCATCCCCGGCCCCGCGGGGGGTATTTCCCACCATCCCTATTGGGAAACAGGTCCCCGCGGGGACCCATCCCCTTATATATATATATATTAAAAATAAAAAAATTAATTGGGGAAGGGGATGGAGGAGGGGCGGGGATACCCTCCCCGTCCCCGACAGAGGACTCGATTAGGATTCCCAATTTAATCCCAATCCCGGTCAAACCAGGGATTCCCCGCCCCGATCAGGGTGGGGACCTGCAAGATTTTTGCCAACCCTATTATTAGTTTCCATGTAATCTATCTCATACTTGCTAAATTGCTCATAAATAGTGATATTTGGTGGGTTTTTGAAGACACACATTGGACAAATTCCATGAAAATTGGAGAAAACGAAGAATTTAGATAAATTTCTTATTTTATATTTTACTAATTTATTCTATTTTGTTTATTTATATATTATGTTTAATTTATTTTAATATCTATTTATTTTATTATTATATTATATTACATTTATTTTAATATTATATTTTATTGGTATCCATGTTTCCATTGTGCTCTTCAAGTTCACAACAGAATAAACATTTATATTTTTTAAACAACATATATATTATATTTATTACGACATAATAGAGATATTTATTTATCTCTTATAGCGATGTCAAATTTACAAAAATATGAAACATATCAATAGAAACATCGATATATCGATAAAAATTTAATATCATGATTATCACGTGTAACATCTCAAATTTTAGAAAAAATTTAAGTTAATTATCTAAAATTATTGAGTTTAAATTTTCCTTTCATTTGAAAATTTGAGGTTAAATTGAAATAATTGAAAAACTTTTATTGAATAAATTGAATTTAATTGATTAGATATTTAAACTGATTATCTTGAAAATATTGAATTTTGTTTCCCTTTGATTTTGGATTTTATGGCCAACTTAAAATAAAAATTAAAGAGATAATCAATTTCATGGTTTAATTGATTTAAATATTTGGAAGGATTTAATTTGTATCAAATGGATGGATCTTTTGCCCTTTAATTTTGGTTTTTGAAGTCTGAATTAAGATAATTTGAAAAGTTAATTGATTTCTAAATTTAATAGAATTTTTGGAGATTTTGGAGATATTTTGATAAATTATTTTATTTATCTTTTCAAAATTTGAAAAAAAATAAAAGAATTGAGATTTTTTTTCGAAATCAAACGAGAGTGAAAAGAGGTCAAAAATTGGGGAGAAAGCAATTCGATTTTTCAGCGACAGCTTGCACAAAATTGTTGATTGCTGAAGTTTGAACCGTTGGATCGTGCTCAAATTTGATCAGTCTAGTTGAGACATATAGAGTTTCATTTTGAACGGTTGATCATTGTTTGAAGCTCTGGTTTGTTCGTAATCACTGTTGAATAAAATCTGTAAAACTAGAAATTCTCTTCTCCCTCACTCTCGCAAACCCTCCTCATACAAAACTCTCACTACTATTAGCGAGCCTAAACAATTTATGTCGTCCGACAGAAACACCCGCTGCCTATCTATGGTAGCCACGAGCCGACGCGCCATCTACCGCCACTGCCCGATCTTTGTCGGAATCTTGAGAAAAACCTTGGGTAAGACTTATTTTCCTTATAATTTGGAAGGTGAAATTCACCCATTTGATTTTGGGTTAAATCAGTAACCTCTCTTTGGTGTGAAACTTAGATTCAAGATTTAGAAGTTTTGAGGCATTGACCATCAAGCTAGAGACCATTTTGTTTTGCAGAAAATTGGTGAAGATCGGTAAGTTTTGTAAGTTGTTGGATAGTTATTCTTTTGGATTGAAAGTAATAGTGGAAAATTAAGTTATTGACTTTGGATTTAATTCTTGATCAGATTGGCTAATTGAATCAAATTTTGGAATTTGTCTTAGACCAAGCCACAACTTTAGGTTGATTCAAGTGTGCTAAAGAAGTTCTAAGGAGAATTTGTTTTGCATTTTTTTACCAAGTTGAGATAAGTGATACTATTACCGGTGCCTTCGTGTCAAACGACCTAGATTAGACCTATAAAGTTACTTGGTGGACTCTGAAGCATGATTTTGTTTGTCATTATGATTGCGTGTTGCATGGTAGTTACAAGTATTATGAGCATGTTCAAATTTCTAATTAGTACTGATATTATGTATGTGATGCATGAATAGACCAGTAGAGTGGTTTATTGTCTCGCCTTGACGCATGTTTTATTTCAGAAGACCTACGGGTCTAGTTTTATGTTTGAAGGTGTGCCTACGGGCCGCTAGACATGCGTGAACCGACAGGTTTACGTTTATGTTATTATCATGTTTGACGGTGTTCCTACGGGCCACTAGACATACGTGAGCCGACAGGTTTACGTTCATGTTATTATCATGTTTGACGGTGTGCCTACGGCGACGAGCCTACGGGCTACTAGACATGCGTGAGTCGACGAGTTCACGTTCATGTTATTATCATGTTTGACGATGTGCCTACGAGCTGCTAGACATGCATTTCAAGGTAAGATAGTATGTCTTTTGGTTTTCCTTTCATCATCAAAAACCGATGTAGCTGTATGAGCCACGGGCTATTTTTCTTTGCTTGTGGATGCATAGCATGATCCCGGTAATGGGGTCACTTACTGAATATTTTATACTCAATCTTTCTTAATTTATGTTTTTCAGGTAAGGATAAGAACGGACCGGCGGGTGACGAGAGAGACCTGTGATCGTGCCATATGGGATATGTAAATCGCTTCCGCTCAGTTTATGTTTTCAAGCTATTTAAAAGTTTTGATTTGAAACTCGATGTTGGTCAAAATTTATCGTTTAAGTCATTTTTTCTTCATTATTTTAGGGGCCCCGAACAAAGGTTTTACTTATTTGTTAATTATTTTGGAAAACTGTCTTTATTATTTTAATAAAATTTATTTTCCTCAATGATCAAAATGTTTTGAATGTAAATATGTAATTATGAGTAACGACCCTTATCAGAGTACTCAAAAGATCAGGTCGTTACTAATACCTTCTCATGAATATAGTTTTCTTTTTGCTTTTAATTAAAAAAAAAGTTACTTTATGAATATACTTCGAGGTGCATGCGATTTTCTTGAGACTCAACCCCATTGTACTTTCATTCCTTTTTTATAATTTGTGATACATATACACATATATTAGGGATTGCTTTGCTTTTTCAATGCCTTAGAATTTAGATCTTAATTTGACTTTTTTTTTTTTCCATCTTTTTTCACTTTTACTTCTCGAGCCAATTTTTGCTTAATGCTAAATTTTAATTCGTACATTATGTTTTAAAAATTTATAGCATCAAGACTAAAAAATAGAAAATTAACCATAAATTAATGGTATAGGACAATAGGTAATTTTAAGATTTAGTACAAATATATTGATTAAATAAAATTTACACATGTGAAAGTACATGAATTAAAATATAACAAAAGTTGAATTGCTTATTTCTTTAACCTCTCTTTTAGTTACCTTTTTACTATATATTATCATTACTAATGGTTTGATCAAGTTTCTTTCATCTTTCAAAAAGTTGTATCAAACTCATTTTTAATTTCACTTCATTGGTTGTTGTAATGTAGAAAATGGGATTCATCATCACAACTCTCTTGTTCTTAATTAATTATTTCCAACTTTTTACATGCCTATAGTCTATAAAATCATACACAAAACCAAGTTGCAATATATACTCTCTTTTTTTCCCCCCTATGTTTTGTTGATCATTATTGCATGTTTTCTCTCTAGTTTCTGCATATTTGGATGGTTGGGTACATTTAACCATATAAAGCCATCTTTTAGAATTTGTTCATGTTTTAATTCTCATTGGTTGTGCTACTGCTAACCATGTGGAAAATGAGGCTATTAGAATTAGATTACCCAAATTGTTTTTTTCAAGTTTGAACTCACTGAAAAAGTTCATAGTACAGCTTTTAAACAATATAGGCTTTCAAATATATACACACCACATTCATATATTAAAAAGTATATATATATATATAGTAACATAGATAAAAGAAATAAAGAATGTGGATTTTTTAAAGAAAATATTTCATTGAACAGAACAAAAGATGGGTACAATCAACACTCCCACAAATTAGAGAAGAGAACCAAGGGAGAACACAGAGAACCAAAAGAAATAAGCTTCTAGAAGCCTTTTGATCATTTTAAAGTTAGCAGCTTAAGTCACTTCTATTAAGCAAAATGTTCTTCCAAGAAGCTTAATAGCTAGACCTATGAGTGAGTCAGTTTTTTTTTTTAATCAAAATTTTGGAGCGAATTAAGAACGGATTCAAATCAAACTAATCTATTTTTTAAATAAGGGAACCAATCCTATGTCCAAAATGAAGGATAAAATTAATAGATTGTTTCTATTCGGTTCACTTTATTGTTGGTTTGGTTCTTGGTATTAGATTTTTCTTTTTTCTTCCACAATATTGAAATTGGATATTTTTGTTTCTTTTGTTGGTTTTTTTTTCAAAATAATAAACGTGTATGCACCATAATAATTTATTTTTTTTTCTAAATAACAAGTTACATGCACTATAATAATTAAGATACTAAAGATGGATTTGAGTTTATTTTTAAGAGTACTCTCAATAGTTTGGTGCGGTTTTGAATAATTTCTCGAATAAAAAAATCGGTCCAAACCAAGGATTTTTTTGTTTTTTTGTTTTTTTGTTTTTTTTTTAAATATAAAGCTGTCCAATTATATACTAAAAAACCAAAAAAAAAAACCTGATTTGGTTCGTTTTTTGGTTTTGTGTTGGACTCCTAGCCTAGACCCCTCTCTAATTACATAGTTGCTTAAATTCTATTTGATGCGTTTGACATTTGAAATACTCCTCTTGAATTGATTTTTCGTGAGGTTGAATTTAGTAGTTAGTAGCCTTTAGGGTTTAGATACAAAACCCAAAATATTGAATGAATTATTTTAAAAAGACGACCCAAAATCTTAAGTTGGGGAGTTTGGGCTGACAAAAAGCAAGAATGTTCTAACTTTTTTGAATATTATTAAAGCTTATTTGATTTCTGAATTTCTCAAGGCATTAACAAACAAAGGATCACTTCTCCTTTCTCTGTTTCTCTCTTTAAAAACCATCCCATTTTTAGTTTCTTTTTCAAGCGAAAGCTTCTTAATCCTTCGTCTCTTCCGCCATGAAAGCTCTTCGCCACAAGAAAGATCACCCCACCAAATCGCTTAATTGCGCAGTTCCTTTCTGTTTCTTCTGCACGATGAACGAAACAGACCCATTTCTCAGAACCTTCAAAATCACTGAATGCTTCAAAGAAATGCCATTGAGAGATGATCCAGAGTCCGTTCTTGCACTGAGTGGACTATGGAACATTGCCATGACCCGACCCGATAACTCGGAATTTCCAGAGCTTGGGATTTTTGAGTGTATGGCAAAGCTTATTTGCAGAGGAATTAGAGACAGGGAATGGCTGTTTGAAGACCAGAATGTTTATATTCCTTATTATGCTGCCCATATTATTGGGTCCTACGTCATGAACAGAGCTGAATTTGCACAAATTGCTGTTGAATCTGGAGTGATTCCGCCATTAATGGAGCTTTTGAGAGGAAAAATCAGCTGGGTCGAGCAGAGAGTGGCAATTCGAGCTCTTGGTCATTTAGCAAGCCATGAAAGGACGTTTGAATCAGTTGCTAAGATTGGAGGTGAGACCGTGGAATTGGCAATGGAAATTGCTTCAACATTTGTCGAAAATGTCTACACTCAATTCCTCTGTATCAAACAGAGATTGAAATATCAACGAACTTTGCTCACGAGAGGCCTTGGAGGGGTCGAAATTGAGAACAGAAAAGCAGAGGAATGGGCCATTCAAACACAGTGTTGGTCTCTTTATCTTATCAATTGTTTCGCTCGCAAAGAGAGGCATCTAAATTTAATCTGTAAAACGAATTTCTTGAAGAATTTGTGTGGAATTTGGGGTGGATTGATAAACCCAGAAGCCCCTGGGGGAATTGGGCTTTTGAGGACTCTCTGTAAAACAGAGACTGGAAGAAAAGCTGTGGCCGACTTGGAAGAAGTCTTGAATTATCTCTGTGTTCTTGCAAGATCCTCGCATGAATGGCAGATTATGGCAATTGAATGCCTTTTGAGTTTGATTAAAGACCCAGAAACAAGATACAGAGTTCTCGAAACCTCTGTTTTTTCTCTTGCTGATTTGGTAGAACTTGAAATTAGCAGAAATCAAAGGAGGCCAAAATTGGGAGACACTTTAACACGAACATTGTTGCAAGATTACCACAAAATCAAATACGGAAATAAAAGGCTTCACAGTGAAAGAGCAGAGAGAGCATTAGGGGAAATTTGGGATTTGAAAGTTGAGAAGAAGAGGAAAGAGAAATTAGTGTCAGAGAAAGAGGTGAAAAAGAGGACACTCTTAGTGGGTATTCTCAAAAGACAGGGGAATCACAAATTTAGGAGTGGAGAGATTGAAAATGCTGCAATGAAATACACAGAAGCTTTGAATATAAGCTTACCCAAAATGAGAAAACAGAGATTAGTACTTCATAGCAACAGAGCTCAATGTTTTCTACTGCTGAGGGACCCAGAAGCCGCCATTAGTGACACGACTCGAGCTCTGTGCTTGTCGAAACAGGGGACTCCTCACATGAGAAGCCTGTGGAGAAGATCACAAGCTTACGATATGATGGGATTGGGTAAAGAAAGTTTAATGGACTGTTTGGTTTTTGTTAGTTGCAGAATTAAGTTGAAACACAAGATTCCGTATTATGCGGCTCGGATGATCAACAAGCAGGTGAATGCGACGTGGGTATTTGGTTCTGTGAAATTAAGAACATTAAACAGAGATGAAGAGCTTGCTCGAGAATCGCCAATGGGGGAATGTGAAGACGGGAGGATGTTGATGAGGAAGATGAAGGAGAAGAAGAATGGCTACTGAACATTGTGTTTAATTAATGTGGGGTTGTAATAATTCTTGGGAGGTGGCAGTGGTACATATTAATTAATGGAGGGATTGAAGAGAGAATGTGATGGTCCGCTTTGAAATTCATGTAACTAGTCTCATTTTGGGTAATTTTGATTTAAATTCTTGTTCATTTTCGCATTTTTAATGTTTTGGGTTTTTCTCTCCGTTAGAAGAAAATTTTATTGGAGTTTTTTTTAGGATGACTCAAATTTTAGGGAAAAATAAATTTTGTTTTTAAAATGAATTCACGTTAGGAAAAACTCATTTCAATCTCTTCACTTATAGATCGTTCTCGTTTCTCTTGTCGTTTTGTTTTCTTATCCTCTCACTCTCGCTCTTTCTCGCTTTCTCGTTCACTTGCCCTCAAGTTTTGTTGAAATTGGTCGGAGTTACTCTCTTCTTTCGCAGTCGAAATTGGTGAGACCATAGAAGAAGAGGGAAAGAGGAAAAAAAGAAAGAAATTTGAAGAAATGGCAAATGCGTAACTTCACTCGTCGACATCAACGGAACATTACTTATCATTAATTTAAAAAAAGTGAGTCATTTTTCATTTTGGACAAGTGAAATAGGTCAATTTCTCAATTTTATTGTGACAATTTAGAGAAGACGATGAAGGAAAAATATGTCGAGTAATAGATCTCTTTCCAATCCCATCTCCCAATCCCATACCAAATTGAGAGACAACAATGTGACAGTTTTGAACAAGTTACATATATAGATTTAGGGTAAAAAAATTTTGAATTTGAATGGACAGGCATTAGAGTTAGAAGCATACAAACAAAAATCTGGAAAATACGAAATTAAATGGGATAGTCATGTATTTTATGTTTTTATTATTTATAAATATGTTTGGCATTCTATTTAAAAATGGGATCTAATGTAAAAGTTGTTCAAAATGTGTTGACAATATGTTTATAAACAATAAAAATGGTTTCGTTTTCTCTTTTTTCTAATATAACGAGTAGGAGGGATTTCTACCCATTACGATTGAGTTATACTTATTTTGACAATAATAAAAGTATGTATGCTTACGAACTAAATATTTGTAACTTATAACCGTACTTTATGTTATAAATTTTTATAAGTATTATTACATAATATGTTATGTTAGACATGTTCTAATAGTAACAAAGTTTATAATGTAAAATTGTATAGTTATCAAAAGAAAAATATTTAACCATGCATTTTAAAATTGAAAATATAGATGCAATGAGAAAATAAAGACATTTTCAAATTTTCCACATGTCTTGATTATTCAATCTAACAACAAAAACAAAATAGAAAATTTATGCTAAACATTCAAACAAGTTATACATTTAACATAGTACCCACCCAAACCTACTTTGTAGACCAGCTGAAAACATATTTTTGATTTTGTATTTCATGTTTTTTTATGTGTTTGGTAATAAATCCGTCGATTAAATTCTAATTTAAACAAATTTTCAAAATATGTTTAATGATATATTTATAAATTATAAAACTAATAATAGTTACTAAATATTAGATTAAATATAAATTATCACTAATTAATTTAGGAACTTATTTAATATTCAAATTTTTATATAATAATTATTTTGTAATATCGTATAATACATAATATTTATAGGGTTGTATTCAAATGTAAGAAAATGGATCAATTTAATTATAAATATGTCATCTATCAATGATAGACATTGATAGATGTTTCAGTGTTTGTCATTATCTATCACGAATAAACATTGACATTTTACCATATTTAGGAATATATCCCGCAGATTTTCCATTTAAACCAATTACCCTATATTATATAATACATATTTTAAATTTACAAAAATAAATGAGTTCTTAATCTGAGATACAATATTTATTATTGTTTTTATCTTTTCTAATACAATGCTGTCTTTTTAAATTTAAAATTTAAAATCTAAATACATAGAAAAAATAAAAACGTTGTTATCAGAATTCATCGATGTCGACTAGTGGAGCTAACCTTAGCTCTCGATAACCAATTGAGTTTTTCTCAAGTTTAAAGAAAAAAAAGGATCGAAATCTATAAAATGAATTGGCCAACTACACATTTTCGATAATTTGACAGTGATTTTCCCTATTCTATTTTTTATTCAGAAAAATCTGTAATGATATTGAAATTGGGAAAATTGGGCCGTAAACACTTGTGTTACGTTGTAAAATGCATAAGTTGGTTAAAGTTGCAATAATCTTATTTTATTTGCAAATGGGAAAGACTCTGAATGAAGACGAAACTTACAAAAATCTTTCGACACCATAATCAAATTTCAGATCCTACCTAACACAGCAAAACACAAGCTATTTAGGTAGGCCATATCTAACAAAACCATTATAAAATTACCAAAAATAAATCTATTCACTGAATTACAGCATCGTCATGTATATCTTTTAGTTGACAAAAATTAGAATTGAAGGGGTTATGGACTTTATAGCCAACTCCAATTATAGAAATTATCAACATAAGTGGTTAGTTGTCCCTTTTTCTCTCTCTCTCTCTCTCTCTCTTTTTTAGTGTAAATATAAAAATGAAAAAATAGGTATGAGTTCCATTTGCAGATCTAAAGATCTTGTCCATGATGTTTGAACATAACAAAATTTGATAGCCCCCCTTAATCTCTTAGTCTTGATCCATTTCTTTTACGAAACATCTCTTTTCAAATCTCATCGACACATCGTCTGTGTGTTTCCGTTGCTTCAAAAAACAAATTTTATGATATCCAGATATCATTGATATGAAACTACCTTGCAATTTCAAAGATGTCATCATCTCTTTTTCAAAAAAAGAAATTAAGTTCTTCCATTTGAGAGTAAGAATGTGATCTAAATTTCTATATGCTGGGTGAAAATGGCTCACAAAGATGCCCATCAACTGACGTTAAGAATTTAAATAAAGCCCGAGTACGATATACATATAAACATGAAAATTCAGATCAAAACCAACATAGAAGTCTAACAGATGGTAAGATCCCACTTGAAATTGAATCAAAGTGCGTGCTCTTTCCCAAAATTAATAATAATAATAATAATAATAATATACTTTTAGTATTGAGCCAATTTAATATAAATTATGTCATATTCTCTAAGATATGCAATAAGGCTATAGTATGGAATAATTAGTTCTAAGAAATCTCCATAAGAATTTTATAACTCAGTACAATAATTAAATTCTTAACCAAATTTCAAAAACAAAAACTTTTTAGAAACTACCTATTTTAGTTTTCAAATTTAACTTTAGTTTTTTAAATTATTGGTAAAAGACAAATAACTAAGAAAGTTGAAGATAAAAGTAAGGTCTATAGGCTTAATTTTTAAAAACAAAAGTCAAAAACTAAATTATTACCAAACGGGACTTTAATAATTTGTTTTCAAATGCGAATCTATACTTGTACAATCACATGAGAAGAAAAAAAACATATCCAGTCTTAATTTATCAAAAGGTTTGGTTAAAAATCTTGTAATCCCTATAAAATCACAATTATATATTTCTGAAAACCAAGATTTAAACGATTTGTGAAATAATAATTTTAAAAAAATAGAAAGAAAACGAACTACGTAGAGTTTGTTAACGACCATACCTGCCAAGCAATAGACAAACAGATACTAGAATCATGAAGATCTAAACAGGATTTACCCATGAATACAGGGTACATCTGCAAATTTTATTACCAAAAGTTAACTGTACCGTAAGTAAATATAATGAATTTTACACAAGAAAAATGAAGGGAAACTCAGAGAGAGAGAGTCAGTCTAGAATGTTATACTCCTGTAGGGGCTTTAACGACCAAATTTGCGTGTATGTGCTTTCAGTTTCTAGCTACAGATGCTGAGCCATATGTCTACTTGATTGACACAGAACGTACGGTTGATTAAAATTCAAAAGAAACGAGTCTGAATTACAAAATCACATCAGCGTTCCTGCACGGGGTCAAATCTGGTCAGATATCTTACGGTTTGGAGTACTGGTTAGAATAGGTGCATTTAGAAAAAGAGTGCAGATTCTTCATAATTGAAACATTTCAAACAAACATATCATAACTCATAAGGCGTTCTTACAGATACCTTCAGCAGAATACAGAAACAAAAGGGGCAGATATAAGAACGTGTATTGTTTCTAAATTCTACTATAGTTCCACCTTGAAAAAACTAAAAAAAGAAGAGAAAGCAAAACATAAGAACGGAGGAAAGAAAAAAAACGAAAAACAGTGCGTGGATTCCCAACTAAATCGTTGTGCCACAGTTGTACATGTGGCACCCAGTGGGAACTACCGTCAAGTCCATTGCAAGTAAATTTTTTTACATATAACAAACTGCCCTTGGAAAATAAAAAGGAGAGCTACCTGTATTTTTTTCTTAGATAAAGAAAAGAGCTTTTTCATGGAGAAAAATTAAAAAAACACAACGGACAACTCACCATAATTAAACCTTGAGGAGCTCAACCATCATAAGAGCTCAGAGCAGCAACAACTGACCCCGTTGTTTTAAGAGTTGATGTCACATCTGGATATTCTTTCCACGATGTTGTCATCTTGAGAGATGGATACAACCAGCTCTTCACAGAATCAACAAAAGAATTTGGATCGAAATTCAACATGGCTTCCCAATCCACTTGCAGTCCTTGCGGAATGTTCCCACAGAACTCCATGTTAGCTGCAAGAAGCAATCCAAGCAAAACAACAAATCCGACAGCAGCAGAGCCCCTTGATAGTGGCATAAAATTGTACCTAAAATGCAGTTGAGTTTTTAGAACCCTGCTAAATTGACAATCGAACTAGTACCACAACAGCAGAAATATTATACCAGTAATAGACCATCCTTAGAATTGCATCCCTCACAGGTTCTAGAGTACTAAAATCCATAGATCCATAGTTTTCTCCGCAATAAGCATTGCATATGCTCTGAAAAATCAAGTTGTGAGAATAGTACACTTAAATTCATTATTGAAAATAAATAAATAAATACACACACACACTGCACACACACATATTGGCTTTCACCATGCAGAGTTTACACTAGTCTTAGCTAGATCAAAATCAGAGTTAAGAAATTGGGGGCCCTGATTAGATAATTGAATCAATTCCAATGCTCTGATATGTAAAATATTCCCTCATAAATCAAATTTAACTCGAGAATTATGTGGTTAAATGTGATGCCAGACTAGGAAGAAGGAGCCACCATGCTGTTCACCAATTAACGTTCATGTGTTTGTGCCATTGAAGTCATTGCATGTAAGAACATAAAAATTTCGATTATCTACTTGGAGAAAGAAAAAGCATATTCTCTCTTCTGATATGCCGATCATTTATGCACCACAGAACAAGATAGAGAAGTGGGACCTTAGATTTTTAGTTAGCATGTGGGCCCTACTAGTAACTAATGTAATGATGTAGGCAAATGGGGAGCATCATGAAAAGTAAAATAGTATTAGCTTGATAGAGTTGACGCGAGAGGATATCTAGTTGGTCAGTGTAATATGGTATTTTGGGATAGGTAAGGAAGTTGTTGAGTCATTCTTGGGCTTGTATCCATTGTTTATATTAGATAACATGGATTCCATCTCAAACCTAATTGACAATGAGAGGAGTACATCATCAATCTTATAAAGAGAATGAGGTCCCTTGATTTTTTCAATATGGGATACTCAACATCCCCCATCAAGATGGTACCTCGTTTGGGTTCACCATTCTTAAATCAAATCCCATTTTTTTTATTGGACCAAACACCCATTTGGACTATAGGCTCTGATATCTTATTAGATAGCGTCAAATTCCATCTCAAAACCAATTGGCAATGAGGAGTAACCCATGTGGGGTCCCTTGATTTTTCAAATGTGGGATCCTCAACGGTTAATAAATAATATTATCTAGCTATATCATCATCTTATAATCAATTTGTCAATGTGAGGGGACGGGACTGAGGCTAAAAACATGACATGAGACCCTGGAAGGTAGAATTCCGAAGATATTCCCAACGAAAAGGCATAAGTGTTGAAGATCATGAAAATTCTGAAGGTATATAAAGCGCCGAAAACCAAACTTACATATAGTAGAAACATTTTTCTTCTTTTTTTCCACAAATGTAATAAATGCAAGTAAAGTTATATCAACATGTCTAAGGTGGCATATTCCATAAAAATCTTACGCTATGTTTTCATGGTTACATCAAAAAGAAGGGGAAATGTCAAAGGTCCGAAACAGACACATGCTAGGAAGGGTACAAAAGGTCACTGAGAGTCTGTTAGAAGAGTAAGAACGTATAATTATAGGGAGTTTCAGAGACGCAGACTGTAGGCAATCTTTTGTTGGAGCTAAAGATGGCTGCATAAACTCTTGGAGAGTGGGATACAGGAAGATGAAATTCTTTTGTTCTATATTTCTTTAGGTAATCGGTTTCTACCAACAAGGCACAGCATAGGAAGGAGGTGGCTCAAAAGGAAACGGATAGCAAGGGGGGAAGGAATAGAGAAGGAAATGGAAGAGTAAGTCATGGAGCATCCAACTCAAAATGTGGTTTTTTTTTTCTTCTTCAAATATCCGTGAGTGTGCAGGCCAACTTGCACACACTTTGACTAATCCCGACAAAATGTGGCTTGTCTGTTGGTTGCTCTCAATGATATGCACAAAACCATGGCTACAATTACCAGTTACAAGACTTGGTGGAAGGGGAAATGATTCGATGCTATAGATATATAGAAAGCCCTCAGATATTGGTTCAGCAAGGAAACACCGTAGAAAAACCAAACTAGAGGAACAGAATGCAAATAGTGTTCCTAGGGATTACGTGTAATGTAGAGACTAGCTCTGACATCAGCACGGCAGGCACAAAACTGAAAGGTGGTGGAGAGATGGAAATGACGACATCGATTCAAGCTTCAAGGATATCTGACAATATATTTAAAGAAACCCGAAGCAAAAGAAATTCACCCACAAGTCTCCCAAAATCTAAAATTACCAAGAAGTATACCCATTTTCCAATGTTTTTTTTTACCATCCTAAAAAGTTCATAATCTCTATGCAGTCGGTTCATGTTCATATCATCAGGTAAATATCAATGGCAACAGGCTCATACAAGAGGTCTACAGCTAACATACTTCCCATGCCATCGTCATCTCAACATCAAATTCTTCCCATCTGGAAGGTGTACATGGAGTTCTGATTGCAAAATCAAATCCATGCTCTCCCCTGAAATGGTAATATTGGAGAGTGAAAAGGTTAGAATAAGATAACATAAAGCATAAAAATTACAAATAAAGCAGTAAAGATGCGACTAATTTACATCTTGACTAGTGTAATCCTTGTTCCTTCAAGTTGCTTCCTGAAACAAGAATGAAATGACAGAAAATAGGCATTAGAAGACATTTAAAGAGTTCAAGGCAATTATTTGCAGGTAGATTACCCCTCAAAAGCAGTACTGTTGCACCACGTAGCCAACCAAAAATCCTCACCAACCACTTCATAAAGATCAGAGCACGACTTTGCTTGCATAATCTGCAATAAATGAACATTACTAACATGTGTTATCTTCTTCTTTTAACTGGATAACTAACATGTTATCTGAGGAGGCAACAAATTTCGGTCAGAATGGAAATGAAGAAAGTAAATTCAGTACATAACAGAACTTTCTTCCTTTTGGAGTATCTGTTATAAAGAATCTTGTAATCGGTGATTTTTTGCATATTAATGCCAATTGGAAATCCTTTTTGTAACCCTTGGCTTTTTGGGTATATCTCATCTCCCATCTTTTACATATGCCTTTCTATCTAAATACAATTCTCAGCTTCTTATCAAAGAATAAAAAATAGATGATATGAGGATGTACTCTAAATAATTACAAAAGAAAATGGGAAAAAAAGTTGGGAGTCTTGTACACTATCAAGGGGCTAGATCAAAAGAGAGAGTATATTCTTTTGACATTTGTTCTCAAATTGCAGAACATGCCGAGATTCCTAATCCACAAATATCTTATTAGAATTCTTAATATCGTTCTGAGTTTTTCATGTTCGTTGTCTATGCTACTATAAAATATGAGAAACTTCCAAAGAGGCAACAGAGTGATATACTCATTATTTCTAAACTGCAATGTAATACCTTGACCCAACCAAAAACACCTTCGGGATGCAGGGCCATACAGGGAGATACCAAGTTATTAAAACTTCTCAACACATTTTGCTTGGTTACACTCTAAACCTTGAAGGTTATATTTTTCACAACCCACTAATCAAGAAAAGTATTGTCTCCCGCCAAGTCCTTTTCCATGAAAATGTCTTCCCTTAGTCCACTCTACCACACCTACTCCCACCTCTTCCTCTAACCTCATCTCCCTACTTTCTACTCTGTTTCACCTTCAGCACTCTACATCGGTCCCTTCCTCCTCCCGATCCACAAACAGAAAGGCGTTCTAAAATAAAAAAGGGCCAAAATTTACAAATGAAAAATATTATATCTTATAAATGAAAAATAAGAAAATAATCACTGGATTCTACTAAACATTCAGTACAGAGAACTGCGAGATAGTCAGAAATCCCGTTGAAATTTTTGAAATTTTTCAAAAAAAAAATGAGCATAAAAAACTCACATTTTGTAATTTTCCATCCTCACTCAGGTCCACCATCATGTCTGACTTGTTGTACACAAAGGATTTGTGCTTAATAACCATTTTCGCAACTTCTAATGTCCTGTAGACCCAACAATTATTAGTGCAGGCCAGCAATATTTGTAGGAAGAACCACTATTTTCTTTTTACCTCTCAAAATTTGGAAAGTAACGAACCACTTTTGCTTGGCCAAGAATCATCGGTGTATGAGATCCAAATCCACAATTGAACTCTTCACTAAAATAACATAACATCCAAAATTTACACTGCTATAACAGTGAATTGGTGTTCCACATTCACAACAAGACATGAATAAAATATTGTTTTTTTTTTTCTTTTCTAAAATAGCATATTGTTAGTTAAGTGCAAACAAATTACAGGGACATTTGTTGAGGAATACCTGAGTTTGTTAATCCACACAACAGGATCACAAGGTTCAGAAATTTGTCTCCACTTGACAGCTACAGAGAAGATATCTTGCCATGAAATAAAATTATGACCAGATAATCTATCTTCTAGCTGGGAACTTGAAGATGTTTCTGAAAAGCTACTAGTACTACAACCTGCACCACCTCTATTCTGGCTGGATATACTGGGCCTTTCTCTTCTCCGAGCTCTTTTACCATGCTTGGAGTTACTTTTATTGGAACATTTCCATTCTGCTTGCAGTGAACGCCAAGTTCTCGAAACCTTTTGAGCAACATCAATGACAGCTAATCCTGCCATGCGATGCTGGTAAACAGAGAGATCAGATTTATACTTCTTTGGAACAAGATTCTTTTTAATTAATTCAGAGAAGTGACATGCATTAGAAGAGAGAACAATGGAAGTAGCAAGTGTGGATAACCCAAAATACATAAGTGAAATCAGAAAAGAGATGCATACACAAAACTAGGTGAATACAATTGAATCTAGATGTTGAAATTTATTTGAAATTTATCATTTTATTTCTAAATATCAAATGAGTGAGACTACTTTCTTGTAAATCTGAATTTGATTTCAAGATTAAACACTGCAGCCATTTATTGGATGGTGGAGATATCAACTCCAGCACATCCATGTATAAACAACATGAGTTTGAAGACTTTCCATTAATAAAATGAGAAGAGATTAATGCTCAAAGTACAATGAAATGAAAATAAGACAAAAACAAATAGTCATTACAACCAAAATAATATTCCCACCACTGAAGATTAGCATTAGCTTCATATTATTTACTTTTATATCTTAAAAATTAATTGTCATCAGTCAACCAACAACCTTTGTGCCATCTTTATTTTCAAGTAATGTTTGTCGCATACACATCTGGGTCACAATAAAATCAGAGATGATAGTAGCAAAAGGCACATGAAGTCATATCTTTCTAATTATAATGAGTGAAAGTGATACATGATGATAACATAATACAAAATATAGCTCTTCTTACTCTGATGTATTTTTTTAAAGGAAACAACACTTTTCATTGATATAATGAAAAGAGTTGAAGCTCAAGATACAATATTACATGAAACAAAGATTACAAGAGAAATAAATATCTAGGCTGAAAAGATAAGTGCACTACAATTCAAACATATATCTTGAATAGAAAAAAAATTAGCAAATAATTTAGAGAGAACACCAGGATAAGGCCTTGTTCAGAACTTTCAAGAAGCAATAAAAAAAAAACAGTATGATTTTGTAGAGAAATTTAGCAATCAGTATGACATAAATGTTTAGTGGAATAGGTTGGAATATCAGATATGCTGTTGGACATTTTCATATAATTTTCAAATTTATTCTTCACACTGAATCACCTGACGCCGGTTTGACAAGAATCCAGGACAATCATACTGGATTTTTCTCCCAGTAGTATCGGCAGCCAATAGAAGAGATATCTTCTGCTTTGTCATCCCATGTTCTTGCTTTCTAAGTCTACCTTTCTTTAAAGACTCGTGTATTGGAGGTTGTCTGAAAACCTTTTTACAAACATCCTTTGGATGCAATCGTTTGCACCAATACTCCTAATATGCAAAAAAAAAGAGACATGACCGCCGCGAGTTAAGAAATTGTGTCAAACTTAAATGCACAGCCCAGATGCATAGAATCTGAAAATCAGTTTTGCACATTTGAAATATTTCCTATTAAGTAAACTATACCAAGTAAAAGTTACAAACTGATAGGCAACAATTTCCATCACTTCAGGAATACATCATTAGTATTTCTACTTCATGATACAAACATATTATCTAAGGAATACCAGATCACCAAAAAAGATAATTAATGTAAATTAATAGGAGGTGGTACTGCAAGGATATAGAATTTACTATTAAATATACAAAAGATGAAAAGCATCTGCTACAGTTCTGCTATTTTTTATTCTTACAATGTATCATTTCAAAATCACTATCCTCAAGGACAAGAACAATCTTCGGTGTCTTAAGTCTGCAGAGAACTAAGTTCAAACATTCACTTCCTCCAAGAGAACTTTGCGACTGTTGAAACCTCGCCCTAACTAACTTAAAAAGGAGACATGAAGTAAGTTGGATGTTCATTTCGTGCAGTAATTTGGTAACAGATGAACCAAAGACAGACTTGATGGGGTCACCACCAATGGTACTCTTTTCGGTGAGTTAATAATTAATAGTTCCTGAACATATTTTGTTGACAAAATCTATTTAATATTTTTTTTTATATATATATAAAAGAGAGAGAGAGAGACAAAAGGGAATAATCTAACTAAAAAACTAATAGGTTTAATAGAAGAGGCCGTAACCCTTTTCTAAGGTCTAAGAATATAATAGATCAAATTAAAAGTTTAAGGACGGCGACACTGTAACTTCAGGGTGGATTTTGCAAATAATTCCCAATGTAAGAAGATAGCCTTTTCTTGTTTCCTTCTTAAAAAATAAAATATATAATAATAATAATAATAATAATAAAACTAAAAATAAAATAAAATAAGACCCAAGAAGATAGCCTCTACTAACTTCCGTTGACATGTTTATCAGAAATAAACTTTGTATTAGGTTACTTCTAGCTATCCATGTGCCTTTACAAAAGTGAGTAAGAAGTCATGATGTTGGAAAACTTGCAAGCCTATGAAAACTTAATTAAAGCTTCAATGTACTGAAGCTGATAAGGAGATGATTTTTAAAGGCACGACAAGAAGACATAAAGAAATAATTCAGTACAACAAAAGAAAAAAAAAAACCAAATATAATTGAGAAGGAATTGCACCTTGAATAGTGGATCAATATCCCCATCAATATCAAACCAACAAAATTCACTATTGCTTTTAGATGCGGTGTACAAAGCAATTTCCTTCTGCAATTAGTGAAAACAAAGAAAAATTATATACTTCAAATATTAAACTTGTCGAATGTGTTTAAAAGGAAAATCAATCTTATTTGAAAAGCATTTTTTTTCCAAAGTTATTCCAAACGCACTATAAATAAACCAAACAATTAATCTATAAGTAATCAATTTTATTTCAAAAGCATTTGGCTGTTTGGGTCGTTGGTTCGGTTGATAGAGTGGCTTCTCCCTATATATTGGGAGCCTTATTTGTAAACAGGGAGTTTTTTTTTCCCTCAATGAAGAATTTTTCCAGCTAGCTGATTGCACTACTCTAGCTGGCCGTACTTCATGAAGCTAGAGACAAGGGTTCTAAGGAAATGTTTGTATCAATGCCCGTCTCAACCTTGTTCTACCCATATCCTAAGTGAGGATAAAGGCAACCAAACTTTTCAAAGCAATAAATCTCTCACCCTTTTTCCTATTTACGAGGTAGAAAATAAGAAATTGCCACCTATTTCTACAATACGGTCGTGGAAATTCTGGGAAGAATTGCCATCCCTAGAATTCATCTAGAAATCAACCTGATAGAATGCCAGGCATTGAAGCACAAATTTCTCCATGGAATCTAGATCCAAATCCAAGGTAGCATCATAGTCCTTGACCTGCCATAAATAGGACACCAAGTAAGACAAAATGGCAAGATCAATTGAAAATGAAAATGAAATAAAGCAATTGATTACTGTACCGCAAATCCATATTCTCCAATAGCGTGGTAGCAGGAAGCTCGCAAATACAAACACTCGATGTTGGCATTCTCAATTTTCAACCCAGTAGACAAATCCTTGATAGCCTTTCTGCATGTGTCGACTAGGTAATAGATTAGAAAAGATGCAAAAGTAACATGATGACTAGACAATCTTACAACATGTCACATTTGTTTTCAGTACCCAGAAAATTCAGGTTATCACATAACGAGTCAAAAAATTGAAAGCTGAGATGTCACAACAGGTTAAGAGAATTGATGTTCATATTTTATGCTTCGGCAAGCCTGTTGGCAAATAGGTAAACTGTCCATTCCAGCAAGTTCATTTTTTATTTTCCAGTGTCTGTTCTTGGTTGGTTTTATTTTATTAATTGGGATTTAAGCTAATTTACCACCCACGGGCATGAAGCAGTAGACTGTTAAATTGCGTCATACCACCAATTAGCAAACTTACAAATTTGAAAGGTAGCAGTAAGAACCAGAGTACTCAAATATATTAGGATCAAAATTGCATCCTATTAAAAATCATTTGTATATGAGCAACGTTTAATTTCATAAAGCTTTATCCCTAAGCATAGAAGGAATTATATGCCAAATAGAAAGTCTAATCAGAAATGACCTCAAAATTCAAAATCATAATCCCTTATGCTTTCAGGTCTGAATCTCACTAGGAGCAAGTTTACATTTCCACTGGCTCGAAGGTATGAAGTAGCTGATGGTGGTGGAAGCCTTATTTATAGTTTCAGCATTCGTTCGCAAGCTCTCAAGTTTTTTTTTAATGTTTATTTATTTTCATCGCTAATCTCTTTATGGTTGTATTTTCTATCTTTGTTTTTTCTCTTTTCACTCCATCTAGAAGTTTGTTTAATGCCAAAGTTCATGAGGGGTACATAAATGAATTGAAATTGATATCACATCCGAATGAGAGGAATCCTGAGGACATGAAAGTATGGTTAAGAAAGACTTCAAAGAATTGAATGTTACTACCTAACTCAACAAGGTGCACCTTGCTTTTCGGTAGCTCAATCATAGGAACTCAAAAACTAAGCATGGTTTGCTTGGAGCAATCCTATGTTGGGTCCTAGAAAGCATGTGAATGAAGACAAAGCATGCTGAAAGGCTTGTGTTAGTTTGTCTTTTACTCTTGGAAGCAGTTTAAGACAAGTAGATAGCGAGGCTAGGTTGCGGAGGATGCAAGGGAATGTCGGGCGATTGGTTACAACCCATTTTCAGTGCAGAGATTTTTCTAAAAATATGTAACTTCAGAATCATTATGATTTAAGAGAGTTAGAGATTAACCCTGAAAGTGACCAAAAATTTGGAGAAACATTTGGGAAATTTTCTGTGGAAAGGCAGCAAAGAGGTGAAGGGTTATCGCCTCCTAAAATGGGATGCTGTCAAGATTTGATTGAGGCTGGTGGACTAGAGAATAAAGATATTAAACAGTAATATTTCTCCTTTTGGCAAAGCGGTTGCCATTATCATAAAGAAACGAAGGCCCTATGCATGGTTGGTTATTGCTACAAAGGCTGGACAACCATCCAGATACAAAATCCTTAAGCTCATATAAAGGCCCACAAAACCCCTTCTTTTGAAAGGACGTGTAGATTGGGAGAACAAGCCTCCAATATCAATTCCATGTTTATATCATCTCTCTCTCAACAATCACGCAGACTCCTGAAATCTCCACTTGAGAAGAAACCTTAGAGAGAATGAAATTGCAGATTGGTCGTCTTATCCTCTCTTTTGATGCCCTTTAATGCTTCTGTCAGAGAGGATGGTGCTGGAACATAGAATCAGATTGCTCTTTTTCAACAAATTCACTGTGCAAGGCCTTACCTCTACAGCTTTACTGAACAAAGCTTAAAAACAGACTTTTGTCATCATGTGTTGTCAGGACACTACCCAAAAAAGGTTAGGCTTTTTACTTGGGAGCTTAACCATTCATGCATTAACACTTTCATCGAGTTACAAAGGAGATCTCCCTGGCTTTACATTTCTCCTAGCAGCTGCCCCATGTGTTCCCTGTTCATCTAATAATGAAACACAAATCCACCTTCTCAGCCACTGCATCTTCACCATGAAATACTAGAATTATCTTCAAGGCACTTTTGGATGGGAATCTCCAAGACCCATTAATATCAACTTTCTGATCTCCCTGTTATATACGGGTTATCCTTCCAAAAAGGATAAAAATACCCTTTGGCTTAATCAAGTTTGAGCCTTCTTTCCAAACTTAACACAGCACTTGCATTTTCTCAGACAAGATTTGCAACATCAATTGCTTTATTGAACCTACATCACTTTTAGCTATCTCATGGAGCAAATTGTCCCCTCCTTTTTATAATGGGATAGTTGCAAATATAGTAAACAGGCTCAAAATATTAGCAAATATAACACAATGCAAAAGAATTTGCAGATATAGCAAAATTTAGATTCAACTCTCAGAGTCTATTAGTGATAGACTATATCGCTAATAGGAGTCTATCAGCGATTCAGTCTATCATGGAAGATTATGCTATATTTGCAATTGTTTAAAAATGTTACTATACACTTAAATATTATCTAGTTTCGTAATAATTGGAGGTGTTTTGGTCACCCATAGGACTTTCTTTTGTATCCATTTTCATCATATTGATGAATGAATTGTTTGTCTCCTATAAAAATATTAATATATTTTTTTTTTTATTGTATTAAAAAAAAAAGAAAGAAAAATCGGTAGTTTGGCCTCTATCTGAGTCTTAAACTTCTCTATGAACTTTCTATTAATACATACAAGTGTGTGTGTAACTCTCTATAATAAAAAACTTTCTATTATATCTGATTTACATATATGTTTTTCTTTATCCTTGATTTCCAGAACCTTTCTTGCAACTCTTTTTTTTTTTTCTTTTTGCTTTGGCCCATGTTTTTGGTTGATCTTTTTGTACTCTTTGACTATTCTTGATGAAAGTGGTTTTCTTCCAAAAAGAACTCTTAAAACTGCAAAAGAATAAAGGAGAAAATAACTACTCTACATGAATTTCTAAAAAGATGGATGACACAGAGCATATACCTGTGTTCCCCCATCCCATGATAAATTAGCCCACGCAAATGATATGCTTTTGCGAACCTATCAATCAGACATTATAACTTTTTAGACGGTTTCCCCTTTAGAAATCAATACTCTGAAAAGGGTATTAATGAAAAATAAAGCTAAATATTGAAGAACAGTCAAAAACATGATTAGAAAGGAACGAGGAACAAAACTAACGTGCTGTCAATCTGAAGAACTTGATGAAGACATTCCAAAGCCTTAGTTGAATTTGCCAAATCTTGATAGAACTGTATAATTAAGTATTATAATTAACCATACTTTATAGCTTAGAAAAAGAAGGGCAGGGAAAAGCAAACAATATGCAAACAATAAAAAATAATCCAACTTGCAATCCAAAAAGGAATTGTTTGTCCTTACAATTTCTAATGGAATTACACACATCATCACAAATAAAACAAAATTCGATTATAGTCTGCTCAAGAGACTAAAACATATGTCCCTTTCATAGCTAGCTTGCATGGTTTTTTCTTCTTTAATTTTAACTAAGAGGAATCACAGTATTATTAAGTGTTAGCAGCGATAGAAGGAATATAATTTAGACTAGGAAGGCCTCCGAAACTCAGGGATCACAAGAAGATAGATTGAGTATTTACATGCTACCCGTTTGAGAAGGCTTGAAACAATAAACAAAAAGAATAGGTATTACGACTGGTGAGCCATGTGAACAATTTTTAACTTTCATGGCTTCATAGAGGGCTTATTGATAGCTAGCTTATGGGTTCGAACATGGAAAGAATAATTGGAAATACAAGATCTAACTAGAAGAAAACATTGCTGAGAAGGTAAAGAACTTCAGGAACTTTGCATTAAAGGAATTCCTGTAATCCGTAAAGAAAGCCCAGTTAAACTATAATTCAGAAAGAAAAAATAAAAAATACTTCCCCCTGACATCAGTTCATGAATTGGTAGATAAGTAGTTTCCACCAATCGTAGCAAAAGGCTAAAAAAATTTCTCTCAAATATGTAGAAGGTTCTAACTTCAAAGAGTACTATTCTTATTGGTAAAAGAGAAACTCACAAGTCACAAGCCTGATTGAACAAAGATAATTCACAATTGATCACTGTAACCTTGCATTGGCTAATTAACTGGATGTCTGGAATACCATTTTAACATTATGTAGCTATTCATGATCGAGTAGTCTATTCACCTATGTAAAACAGAGTAGTTGATCATCAGTACCTGAGTTAGATGGCTCCATGCCTCGAGGAAATTTCTATCTAATTGAATAGATTTCAAGTGTGCCTCCTCGGCCCTTTTGTAATCACCAATTGAAGACAATGCCAAGCCCTGGGAACCAAATTTGCAGCTTAGTCCAGACCATTGGGATTTTTCCCAGAAGGTCTATAATTATATGCTAGACTCCAATATGATCAGGCAAGTATGATATTCACCAAGTATGTGTATGCAGATGTATTGGACCCATCAAGCTTCAGGCATTCAGACAAGTCCTCCACGGCAGCATAGAAGTCCTTGAATTTGAAATTAACAATTCCTACATTCAAGTGATAAAAACTCTGAAGAACAGGGAAGAAACTTTTTGGCTAACAACTGAAAAGGCAAAATGATGTAATAAGAGCAAGTTTCAGATAGATTACCCCTTTCATGTAAAATATCTGCAGAATTCGGTTCAAGCTCTAACGCCTTAGTTAAATCTTCAATTGCCTAAATCAAGAAGGAATTAATTACAAATGAATGTATGTCAAGAATATGGCAACACGGAAGATTGTTAGCAACTTAAGGAGATAATTCTTGGAAACACAATCTAACTGAACCTAAGTTCCTAAATCCTAATGCTCAATCATAAAATTTTGTAATAAATGATAGAGGGAAAGGAATAGATTTTCCTTGAACTTAGCAGTGCACCAATTTCCACCCTAGACTTTCAATTTCATCGAATTAAACCCTAGGTTTGGACAAGTGTAGCAATTTTTACCTTTAGTTCATTTCCACCGTATTCATTAACTAATTTTTACAAAAAGCACAGTATAATTTTTTAGCTAATTTCAATGAAAATCAAGCCGAGCACAAAAATAAGTCTAATCAATGAACCAGATTGACCATTGAATCAATCTTCCAAAACTCACAACCACAAATTTCAACAGAAGTCCGGCTCTAGATCATATTTTATAAGTCCCAACTTCGGTATTGTTTTTCAATCCCAATTAGTTTCATACTAATCATAAATTTTATACTCCATAGAATGCACATGAAAATGCTTTTTTTCCCATAATTTTTAAACATATGTAAATTGCAAAATAAAAATTGCAATACTTGTTCAAGTTTAAAATAGAAATTGCAAAACTTATCTAAGTTCAGGTTCAATATAAGCACATTGAAAATTGTAAAAAATTAATGCACTTTGCAAATTTTAGGTTAATTTTCTTCACTAGAAAGTATACAATACGTGCCTAGAACATGCATTAATTACAATACGATATTGCTTCAATCAAAAGGTTGATTTTAAAAATATTGAAATAAAACAATCAAAGGGTAGCAAGAGTTTATGGCCTTGAATTTTCCACTAAAAAATAATTGGACAGTTACGGATGAACGAGGAATATATATAGGCTCCATACCAATGGAATCGAATCCAATTGTGGTTTTCAATGGTGTCTTTCCATAGAAGCCTATGTCCCAATGTGTTTCATGCAAACTTTCTCAAATCATAAATATAAATATATAATTTACAAATTTATCATCCCAATCCCTGCCATGGCAATCCAAATGGTAATATGGCATACATAAAATAATAATAGGAAAAAATCAAACAGGCTACTAGCTTCGACGAAAAGGTTGCATTAACCTTTTTTTGAAATGGAAACAAGACGAAAAGGTTGCATTAACTTTGAAATCATGATCATGGGATCGTTCTTAAATAAACAAGGAAGAGGATTGTTGAATCGTTGACCAAGACATAAATTCAAACACTTTATACTGAACTTACCTCAGCAGATGCCCCTAATGCAGCCCGAGCCTGCCCTCTTCGTTTCCATGCCTCACCAGCAAATGGGTTTGATTCTAAAGCCTGATATTTGATTAGATTAACAAAACTTTAATCAATAAATCATATTTCCCTTTCACATCTTATCATCCAAATACCTTTGTAAAATCACTAATAGCAGCATCCAATTCTCTTTGAAATGCATAAGCTGTTCCTCTTCCAATTAATGCTTCAGGATAACTAGGATCTTCCTTCAATATCTGTGGGAAACCAAAATAGTCCTTAACATTCTCAAGACATTGATACTTAGGCTTACTCTGCTACCCATTTGGCATAAATAAATTCATATATAATGAATGGTGAAAGTAGAAGAGAGAACCACTTGCTAAAAACCAGAAATTACCTGGTCAAAGATCGAAATAGCATTAGCATATTTCCCTTCATTGACCTGCCAAAGATTAGGATGTGAGTCTTCAGCATATTTATCTTCTATACCATATGAACTAGAAATATAGAGTAGACACCTCAGCTATGCCTCTTGATAGTCGGAAGTCTACACTTATTGACTTAGTCTTTGAAATTTTAGCAACAGAGAATTTTTTGGTTCTCCTGGCTTCATCACTTATATTACCTCGTCCATCTGACATTTTACTTGACTTACTTAAAATGTCAGTAGAATCACTTGATTTGCTATGAAAAGCAGTTAATTTGGATTTATTACAAAACTCAGGCATATCACTTCTTAAATCATGCAATTTGGAAGTATCACTTAATCTATCATCATTGTCAGTACACCCATTGCTTTCACACTTAATATCACTACTTGGACCAACTTCTTCAGTTCCGCCTTCACATACTACAAGATTGTCACTTGAGATGCTGCAAACTTCAGATGAATCACTTGGCTTCATGCAGAAATCAGGGCGTTCCATTAGTTTACCTACATTATTATTTGTTTCTCTAAAGTTTCTGCTAACAGATGTAACTCCTGATTCAAGAACAACGGTTGAAAATCCAGATTCCACTTCTCCATTTTCCACATTGTTATTGTCTTGTTTTTCTCTCGTCAGAAGCTCTTCCAGTTCTAGCAATTGCTTCAGGTCTGTAGATTGACACAGAGCATACTGGTAACCTCTCTCCCAAATAGAAAGAGCGTCTCCTTTCTTTCCCAAGGCAAAGTATGCATGACCTAAACAACAAGAATTCCAGACTGATCTCAACAAATTTGTCCATAAATCTCTCAATAATTCTATTTCAACAAGGAACAAAAAATCATAAGTAACCCCAGTGTGAGTTATTCAAAAACGTCAGCTCTTTTTGAAGATAAAAACTCAAAAGAACAATTTCCAAAAATATTTCGAAAATGCTCTATATCTGGTATGTTGAAGAGCAGCAACTATATGTTACTAAGGCAGTTCTGCTACATGAACGTTCTTATTGTTCGATAATACGTTCATTTGGAACTCTAACGTTAATTAGGAAACCAACAGTACAGAATCCATCAGAAATTTATAGGGTCGCTGAACGTTAGGAACACACCCCTGTGAAACGAACAAACATAATGAATCCCACCCCTCAAGCCCCCCGACCCAATGTTCCTAGACCATTTGTTGACACCGGATGCTGCAGTGCAGGGCCAGAAGACGCACGGTTCATGCCTCAGTTAGGTTTTAATCTCTTCGAATTCACCTCTTGCTCTCATTCACTCGTCATGAGAAATAAATAAAGGAAATGAATAACTAAAATCTAGAGCCCTCAAATTGACTTACCAGTGGGTTCCGGAAGTGTGAGAATTTAGGCAACAGCTAAAACTTTTTATCTCATCAATAATATCAGCAAACTACAAGATAAGGGAGCTAATTGAACAAGTACCTTTGAGCACATAAGCTTGAAGAAGCGAGGGATCCAGTTGAAGCGCCCTATCGCAGTCCTTAATTACATGCTTGTGAAGCTCCAATTGGCTGTAACAAAATGCTCTATTGCTGCAAAACCGTTATTCCGATAGTTAGGCTTGAATCAACCCACCAGTCCTTTCAAAAGATTGACGAAAATCGAAAGACAACGAGTCAAAGAGAAGTGAGCAAGAATGGAAAAAAAAAAAACCATATGTCTTGAACGGTGCAGGACTTTGCTATGAGCGAGTCGAGGACTCTGATGGCTTTGGACCAGTCCTTAGAGCGACAAAAATTGGCCAGCTCGACTCTCTCGGAGATGGCCGGAGCCATGAATTCAGCTCGACGGAAAAAGACACGTCCAAGAGATCAGCCGATGGCGAATTCTTTTCTAGTATATGCAGTTTGTTTCGTTTATATCCACCAGCCCCTGCTTGGCTCTTCAAACAGAAGTGTGGAATGGGATGATCGGAGCGCCCATACTCGACCTGTATCGAGCTGGAAACGGGAAACGTCAAGAAACTGAGACTTTCGGAAAACGGCGTTGATAATATATCGATTGAAGAACGGTGTGCACTCGCCGCTAATATACGTGCGTTTCACACGTGTGGAGAAATGCATTGCGTGATATTAGAAAAAAATACTTTTGTGTTGGGGGTATTCTAGATTTTCATAGAGTAGTATCCGGATTATCGCTTATCGCATTTACTTTGTGGTAACGAAAGATTTCCTAACATCTGTAGATTTCCAGCATCTAGAATATTTTCATAGGAGAGTTCTTCATACCCTTCTAAAACATGGATTTTTTAGATTTTTGAATTGAGGGTATTCCAAATTACATTTTTGTCCTTTTTTTTTTATAATTTTACATATATATATTAATCTTTATACATTATATAATTAAAATAAATGTTATCAATCATGTATATCATTTTTTTTGTCATATCGTAATTCTTATTATTTTTTAGCAAGATATTCAAATTTAAATTAATATTTATTTTATAAAAAATCTTAAATTATGATATATTATTTTGTTGAAAAAAATAACATAAAAAAATAATCTAAATTGTATTAGTTTAAACATAAATTTAATTTGAAAAAAACAAATATGTTACGGAAGTTCAAATTAATTATAAATTAATAAATAGTCATGAGTGCATTTTTGGAACATTATGCAAATTTAAAACATTATTGAGTATAATTTCTACGAAACAAACACAATTATCAAAATATTTTCAAATATTTGCAAAAATATTCCTACAAAACAAACATGATAGTTTTAAAATGTCGGATATCTATAATTTCGTATATCTATAATTATGGACATATAAGATTTTGATTATCTACATTCCAAAAAATCTTTAGGTGCATCTCAAGTATCATCTATTTTTGTGCATCTCACCAATTTATTTAATTATAATTTGTCATATGTCAAATTTCTTTTATTTTTTTTTTCTAAAATATTTTAATTCCTTTTTATGAATGATAAGAAAGGAATGTATAATGGGTACATCCAAGTATCACGGTGATATAATTGGCCGAGTGCAATAACGTGTACATGAAAACAGCTTTCTCAAAATTTGGTTTTGTGGGTTCAAATCATCTAATTAGCTTATTTTTTTTCATAAAATGTACAAGATTTTTAAAGAATCTCTCTTTTTCCTAATTTTTTTAAAAGTTTTCACTCAAATGTTCGGATACGTTTGATTTTCAGTACAATAATTGCGAAGAAAGAAATGGAATTTTTAGGAAGAAGTGTATGTTAATTTACCTTCTCTTTTTTTTTTTTTTTTCTTTCAATGACGTGCAATTGACACATTGTGTGCTAAGATATTATGGATAAAATAACAATTTAGTGGGACATAAAATTTTCGCAAACCAAATTTAACGAGAAAAATTGAAAATTAATCTACTTGAGAAATCTTAATACATTAAAGATAAGTTTAAGAAATTTAAAATATCAATGACCAACATGAAAATCTCCTAGTTGATATTTTATGTGAGTTCTCATAAGAATCATTTTGTTTTTATTTTTTTTTTCTAGAAACAGAACTACGTTAAGGGACTATTGCATATTTAAGTTGTACTCTAACTTAAAATGAAAATATTTGCCAAAATGAGTATAGATCAACTAATAAAATGTTTGTACTATCAACCTCGAGATTAGAGATTCAATCTTCTCAATTGACATGGATTATCCTTTTAAGATGGTGATATTATGAATGTCATACCATTTTTTCAATAGCACGATTAAATTAACTCTATTCATAGATCATCATTTTTTTTTTAAAGGAAAAAGCCAAATATTAAGAAAGCTCTCATAGGCCACATAAAATAGTTCTGATAGCATCGATATGTAAAAGGCACCCTATAGGGGAGAAACTATTTGGGTCAATTTTATCATTTTATTTTTAATTGTTTGCTAAGTTTGTCCTCAAATTTTAAGCTAGACCTATCTTTTCAGAAAAATTGTATGGATGACCCATTTTTGGGCCCAAAATGTCAAATGACCGATTTTTTAAAAATAATGTCAAATGATCCTCTACTGACATCATCATCATACCAGATCACGTAAATTGCCCTCACAAGTGCCTCACGCTATAAGTCTCGCTCTCGTCTAGTCAAACACTCTCGCTCTCACTTTAAATTTCCTGGTTTGATGTGATTATTCATCAGTGTACGAATGATTTGACAATTTTCACGATTGAAGCCTCAAATCAATAATACCTAAACACAATACAATTGTGATTTCTAAACTCCAATTAACGGCGATTACTTCCCTGGTTTTCAACGACCTTTTTTTTAATGGAGTTTTTTCAAACGGGCATTTTCAAGGCGAGGCTTTTTCATAATGGAACAGGTTTTTCAGAAACTGTGTTTCATTATTTAGGTGTCTATTTCATTATTTTTGTTGTGTTATTTTTGAAAAGGTAGGAATTGAGCATTACGAAATTTTGTATTGGGAAAGAGAGCGAGAAAGAAAACGAGTGTGAGAGAGAGTAAGAGTAAGAGAGAGCGAGATTAAGAGAGAGAGCAAGATTAAGAGAGAGTGTGTGAGATTAAGAGAGAAAGTGAGAGTACACTTTAATTGCTTGTACAACTTATTGACAAATGTTCTCTTGCTTTGTAGAATGACAGGAAAGAGTCTACTTATTCGATATGGAGGTGATTGGGATGAGAATGAAAGTTTATATATTGGGGGCGAGCTGACAGGAATCATTGTGCCTATTATATTGAAGTATGAAAAACTTAAATCTCATATCTACAGGGTTACAAATGTCAATTCTTTAGAGTTTGATCTTATAATGAGAATTAAATATAAGTTTCGAAGCCCCTCCACAATATATAAGGAACGATGATGATGTTCGCTTCCTTCTTTTCCGGAAAGAGCTTAGTAGACTTTAGTTATCTGTAATGCTAAAATCAAATCACGACGAAAATATTAGAATGGGCTTTAGAAATGTGAGTTATGATGATATGACTGTGAACAGACAATAGGAGGAATCATATGGGTTTCGTCGAGAAGAGGATGATATTCCATTGTCTACCAACACTGTAACATCAACATTATCACTAGACAACTACCGCACTAATCTAGCTGAATTGAATTCAATGAATTATGGTGATACAAAATTGGGCAGTACTTCAGTTGTTGGTAATGAGAGATCATCTAGACTAGATTATACGGATTGTGATCATTTAGATAAACGTTATTGTCCTTCAGTGGATGGTTATAAGCAACCAACAAGATTGAATGAAATGGATCGTGATCATAGAAATGTGTGTTGTTCTACAATAGCTTCAGTGGTTCCAGCATCTGTGTCTTCAAGTCATAGAGAAGAGTTGATTATGCCTAGTACCCTTTCATCTGGGACAGACATTGAAGTTGGTCAACTATTTTTTAGTAAAAAGAACTCAAAAATATGATTATCTATTTTGTCCATCAACAAAAAATTTGAATTTAGGGTAAGGAAGTCAATCAAATCTTTGTTCACTTTTAAATGTATTGAGGAGACTTGTAAGTGGAACCTTCGTGCAGTGAAAATGAAAGGGTGTGATATATTCAAGATCACAAAGTACTCACGTTCGCACACATGTTCCAACGGAATTCTAAATCACGACCATAGATAAGCAACTGCTACAGTTATTGGTCAATTGATTAAAGATAAGTTTACAAGCATAGGACATATTTATATACCTCGTCATATTGTTGAGGATATGAGGAGAGATTACGATGTGAACATAAGTTATGATAAAGCGTGGCGTGCAAGGGAAGCCGCATATGATCTCAGTAGATGTACTCCATAATACTCATATGCCATATACATGCTTATGGGGAAGCATTAAAAATAGAGAATTCAAGTACAGTGTTTGAGATCGAACTTGAAGATGATGTGCATTTCAAGTATATGTTTATGGCATTAGAGCCTTGTATTAGAGGTTTCGCAAGCTGTCAACCTGTGATAATTGTTGATGGGTCGCACCTGAAAGGAAAGTACAAAGGGACCATGTTGGTTGCAGTTTCTATAGACAGGAACAATCAATTATACCCACTAGCATATGCAATAATGGATAATGAAACTGATCGATCATGGAAATGGTTTATGTCAAATTTGAAATACACTATCGGAGAACCCGATAATCTAGTATTTTTGTCCGATCGGATAGTATCTATCAACAATGCTATTCGTGCATTTTTTTCCCATCGCACTTCATGGATTGTGCACGTGACGCATAGAACATAATCTTATTACAAACTTTAAGGACAGTACGGCTGTTGGGATGTTTAAAGATGCAACAAGGGCATTGCGCATGACAGAGTTTCAGACAAAATGGGACGAACTTCATAATTTTCAAGACGGTGTTGTCACGAAATATTTGGAAGACATCGGTCTTCAAATTTGGGCACGAGTTTACCAAATAAAACAAAAATATAATAACATGACGTCAAATAGTGTGGAGTGTTTCAATTCGTTAACTAAAGAGTATCGACTATTGCCCATAATATGCTTGATCGAACATTTAGAGGAATGCTCCAATCGTGGTTCTACGAAGGAAGGAATTACTGGGCATCTCAAACAACATTGCACTCTGACTATTGTGAAACCCGATTGACAAGTGAGGCCGATAAGGGCAGATGATATTGGGTTGAGTCTATTGATTGTTATCGGGTCCACGTGTGAGACAATATATTGAACGGTATTGTGAATCTTCACACGAAGGAATGTACGTGTAAGAAATTCAACACACTTGGTATCCCATGTTCACATGCAATTGTGGCTGCCAGGGAACGAAACATACCCATCTAGAGTCTTTGTAGTTGATTTTATACAAACTCTTTAATGACTACGTATGTAGAGCTTATAAATCCACTCGGGGCACATATATGAATGGAAGAGACCTCCTGGATACAGAAAAGACTATCATTCCTCCAAAGTTTGTGGCACAAGTCGGACGACAAAGAGTGAGAAGAATACCATTAAGAGGAGAATTTTGCAAACAAATAAAATGTGGTAGGTGTGAGAATTATGGGCATAACAGACAAAATTGTAGCAAACCGCTCACAACTGTGCGATGTACTGAAAATGACAGAACTGACTCAAATGTTGGTCAAGGTTGATTGTCTAAATATATTCCCAAATAGCACTTTAATTATCTCAATGTACTCACTCTATATGTCTCGATCTCTCAAAATGTCACTCATACTCTTATTATATACACTCTTACAATGTCACTCATGCTTATGCATAGACTGATGCATTATGTATAGACTCTTAGAATGTCACTCTCTCTCAAAATCTTGTTCTCTCAATTTATCACTCTCTCCATAAGTATTTCTCTCCCTGAAAGTCTCGCTCTCTCTCAAAGTCTCGCTCTTTAAATATATATAGTCAAAATAAGTAACAGATTCCAATGAAGTTTTATATGCATAAAAAATATATGTTTTACATACATAAAAAATACATGTTTTATACACATAAAAAATACTAAGTGTTTGCCTACAACTAATATGCTAATTGCATCATATATTCACTTATTCTCTCTTGAGTGATTATGGAAGGACCAACACCAGTCACCAAATGTTCTAGTAATTTTACTGCAAAGATGTCACAATCAAGCGACCCATGTTGTATGTTGACGTTGACAGGTCGGGTGATTTTCCAGTGGGATGTGGATAGGTTCGGCTTTGAACGTTTCACGTCACAGTAGTGAACTAGGGATGGTACTATGACAGTCAATGGCTCCAGCCAATTCCCCAGCTTCGTCATTGGTGTGTACGACGGAAGTGAATCGAACACAAATATATGGCCTCTGTTAATATCCATTGTAAGGACCATCTAGTGCTCACTGATGTTCATTGTCGTATACACGAAATCCACATTTGTCCATTTGACATCGAATTTACCAATGACGTATTCTTTATATGTGTCTTCATCCTCCCATACTAGGGCAGCCTCCAGTCTCTACTTATTCTTTATCCGTTTAAATACCCCGCTACGAGCATTAAGGTGACTCTGCAAAATAAAATGAGAAGTTAAGTAACGAAATATATCATAGTAAAATGACTCTACACAATATATATATATATATAAAGATTATACAATTAAATCATGGATCCATAAACTATACATTTTCGATTTGATCCTCATTTTTATAAACAAATACNAGTTTTTCGTTACTCCAATTGGCAAGATGGTGAACTTGTGGATGCACATGTCAAGTCGGTTATAAAAATTTTCTTTCATAAAATGAAATAAAGTATTTACGGTTTGCACAAAAAATTACTATGTCAGTCAAAGTACAAGATATCCAATTGTAAAGAATTCAAGACTAGGAAACTTACATCGCACTCAACCCACGAACTCGATTCAATCAATTTCTTGAAAAATTGCTTCGATAATGGCTTAAAGGAATTCTCTCGAACCTCGTTATCTGTATTCTCATCGGTGATCCAGCCCATCATTTCTGTAAAGACAGTAAGTGGAACGTCATGTGCTATGTTGTACCCGACAATCGCTCTAAATAGTGACGTAGGCACACTCGGGAGAGGATATTTAGCCTTTTGACTTTCAGACGAAAGGTGTACCCTAGTTTCGTCATCTTTTGTTATTTTCTTCTTTAGTTGAGCTGGAGGTATATATTTATCAACACCTTTCCTCTTACGACTATTTCGTCAAGATTCCTACATAAACAGATAACAAAAAATTACTCATAAAGAAATATAAAAAAAATATAATTTTAAATCACGAAATATAAACAAAGATTACCAATCAATAAATTATTCACCAATATAACTCCTTACGTGGTCGTAACAATATTAGAAGTGTCAGCCTCTGGGATGTCAGATGTGTCGACCTTTGTATGTGGCATAGTGAGTAAGTCAGACGTGTCGGCCTCTAGATGTGGGATGTCAATGGGTGAGGTAAACACGTCAGGCTGTGTATGTGGGACGTCGGCCTCTATAGGTTGGACGTTAGTGGTTGATGTTGTGGTATCAGGCTCTAGAGAAGGGATGAGAGTAGGTGTAGTGGTGGTATTTGGAGGCTCTAGAGAAGGGATGGGAGTATGAGAGGCAGTCACATCAGTGGTATCGGGATCATTAAGTGGGATGAGTGACATCGTGGCATCAACATCTGTATGTGGGATGGGTGACCTTTTCGTCTTATCAATCACTGTGGAACCCTTCAATTAGTAAACATAAAATGATGAGTTCACAAACACGGAAAAACTAAATATAAAATAACGATAGTAAATGCAAACCTTGCACATAGACCGTAACAGTGACTGGATGGCTATAGGTCTTCAAATTGTTCATTTGAAAAAATTGAAACCCTTATTATTGGAAATTGTGCTTTCATGTTTGTCATGTTTTCCTCGATCATGGAAACACGACTATCTAAACTCTATATACGACCATCCAACCTCGATAGTGAGCTATCAATGCTCCGTAGGTATGAATAAACAGAATCGTTGGGATTGGCTCCCTTCTTGTCGCCAGCACACTTAGAATACTCCTCATCCATAAATCGCTCTCTATGGGAATCCGTAGGATAGACATCAGGTGAGTTCAACTCATCTTTATCGCATACATCCCCCACCACATCATGGAACATATCATCACTAGGTGCGTATATCCCTCCCTCCACCCTTCCACATTCAGCATGTTCGTGTTCATCATTGTCCATAATGATCATCACTATCGCTTTTAGAACTACCTCCACTACTTGACCTATTGCCATTTTCAGCACTATCATCATTGGCACCTAGATCGAATATAGTTTTCTGTCCATTGGGGATCCCAAAACTCTCTCTCAGTGTCAGTCATGTTAAGAACCTCTTTAACCTTTGTCTACATTAACATCCCAGTAAAATTATTAGTGTCGATTTAACAACCAAATAAACATATTAAGCATAGAGTACACTTACATTGTTAGACTCAAATGTGTCTCTCTCGAGTTCTTTGAAGGACACTGAGCGGAAGCATGACCATTGTAATATACGAGGCAAAGCCAACTTGCTCCTTCGCTCAGTAATGTTCCTAGCTATCGATGTTGTTAGGATCTCGTACGTCCATACCTAAATAAGATTTAACATATATTAAGAACAATAGTAATATTAAATCAAACAATACTATTATTATGTTAAGCAAATTTACCTGCAATGCTTGTGGAAATCCACGCGAAGAGTACTTTACGACATAATTTTTATTTCCTTTCACCTTCTCTTGTATAAACTAATCTTATCATTCCATGCAGTCTTTAGGGCATCAAGTGTCCTCACCCAAATAATGGTACCTTAGTCTAGACTATTGTAATACTCTATGTTCTCGACGTCCTTAAATCGTTTAAGTTCCACTGCACTTTTCTGCTTGTTCTTTCCCATATTGCAACCTCTATGTAGCTAAGATGATCTTCACAGCATCCTTATCATCTTCGAACTCCAACTCCTTGTATCTTTCTTCTAGTAGATTGATATGTAATGTGTTCTTCGTAACTCGATTACCAAAATACTTGATTGCAAATTCATATAAGGACTCTTCATTCTGACAAACTCACGTAGGGGATCGCCACAAACCAGTCATTAACAAAAAATCATCCTTCGAAAACGTGACGGCATTTCTGCCAATAGAGAATTCCATTGAGTCAGCTCTCATGCTTTTCACTTCTCTCAACAACATATGATAGATAATTGGGTTGTTGAACACCATGTCAATGTCTACAAATCGCCCAAAAACTATTCTCTTGAACATCTCTAACTACCGTGGGGTAAGTTTCTCCTTCACAGTTTTATTCACATTAACAACGTGGGCCAAGCTCATTACTTGATCGGGAAATTGGTCGACTATAGGTATTATGAAACATACATCTTAAATCACTCCTACATGAAATAAAGATTCAATCAGTAATTCATTCAGGAAAAACATTGTAAACACAACATTCTGTTTAAGTCTCGCTAGAACCACTATTGCTAGACATTGTCTCGTTAATATCGCTCTCTCTAGTGTTACTCTCTCTAGTATCCTCTCTTTAGTGTTGCTCTCTCTAGTATCACTCTCTCCGATTTCACTCTCAATTATCTCACTCACGTTCTCTCTTTTTACTCATCTTCAACCTCAGAATACATCGAAAACAGAAAAAAAACAAACAAAAAAACCATAGGTTTTCAGTATTTCTAAACCCTAGAATGACCCACCCTTTCCGATGTTGCTCTCTCTAGTATCACTCTCGCCGATTTTGCTCTCACTTATCTCACTCACATTCTCTCTTTTTACCTGTCTTCAACCTTAGAACACATCGAAAACCAAAAAAACAAACAAAGAAAAAATCATAGGTTCACAATATTTCTAAACCCCATAACGACCCACCCTTTCCCCATTACCGATCAGTTTAAGACATAATCGGCATATATTGAAATCACTTACCGATCATATTCGATTTTTCGGAGGCAATGGAAGATTTTGCAAGCCCAAATGATGGATTTCAAACGCAACAAGACTGTCCGGAGCTTATGAGCGATACGAAGCCGTTACCTTTGAAGAGTTTTTAGTTTTTGTTGGTTTTCAGTAAGAGGGTAAAAAGACAAAGAGTTGAGGGCATTTATGTAATCTGATATGGCGATAATATTAGCAGAGGGTCAATTGACATTATTTTTAAAAAATAGTTCATTTTGACATTTTGGGCCCAAAAAATGGGTCATCCGTACAAATTTCCCCATCTTTTCCTTAATTGAAGCTTATCCTTTGAAAAGGTTGTTACAAGAAGAGTATAAAAGGCAACCAAAGAAACTATTGTTATTCAATATGAGAAACGATGAGAATAATAGTAATAGCCTTTGAAAAAAAAAAAGGAAAAAAGAGAGGAAAAAAAAAAAAGAAAAAAAAGGTTCACAATAAGGTTTGAAATATCAAAGTCTCGATTTTATGGAAAAATCAATGGAAATATCGATGTCGATGAAAAACTTGTAAAACTTCATGAAAATTGATGGAAATCGTTATAATTAGTTAATGAAACTTTGGTTGTGGTTGAGTTATACTATAATTGACCATTTTTAATCATCATTTCTATAAAGTAAGACAATATTTAGATATATATTATTAAATGTCGATGCGAGAGCATAAATTTTAAAAAATAAATGGCAAAATAACTACAAAATAATATCAAATATTGGTAATTAAATACAAAATTAAAATACATTAAATAGTTGCATATAAAATAATTGTAAATTGTTTATTTTAAAATGAAATGGAAACAATATCTAAAAAGCATACTATTAAACTTACATAATATAAAACAACAAGGACATAAAAATCATAACATTAAACATAGAAGAGATAAAAAAATATATATAACACGATATAGAGGAATATTAGAGAACTCACATCAATTCAAGTTTGAGGTGAATTGATGTGAAAATTTATTAAAAAAATATTTTAATGAAGTTAAAAATAAATATATGTTATTTTTATCAGATTTGATTTTTTGAAAATGAAATGATGGTAAAAGAAACAAAAACTTGCATTAATTCAATTTTGAGGTGAAATGATGTGAAAATTCAATGGAAAAGGTGTAGATTAAGTTAAAATAAATATATATTATTTTTTTCAATTTTGATTTCTTGAAAATGAAAGCTTTAGATAGTAAAAGAAATAAAATTTAGATCAATTCAATCTTGAGTTGAAATGATGTAAAAATTCAATGAAGAAAAGTTTGAATGAAGTTAAAAACCAATAGTTGGTTTCTTGAAAATTTTCAAATAATTATGGTAAAAAAATAATTGAGCTAGCATAGTTAATTGCCAAAAGAATAATAAAAAAAACAATAAAAACAAATATAAAAACAAAACAAAAAAAATTCAAAGTTTCGATGGAATTTTTGAATGTTCGAAAATTAGGGGAAAATAAAAATCCTCCCCTACCAAAATTTTGAAATTTCAACCGAAATTTTCCACCAAGGTTGACGTGACAGTGTCATGAGCTAAAATAAACCATTTTAAAATTCCAGACACTTAGGGTCAGGGCCTGTTTGCGAAAACCTTTTCCTATTAACTCATTTTCTAAAAACCGTTTTCTTTAAAACAGGGGTGGAGGTTGTGTGCCATCGGCGATTCAAATTCGAATTGGCTGACTTGTTCTTCAGTGGGAACAAGTGTCGCATAATCACTAAGTGAAGCTTTCGAAAGGGCGATTCTAACATCTGGCCTCTATATGTATTTTAGTCTTTTAAATTTGTAAAAGTAAAGTTAAAACATCTGATTTCGCAAATGTATGAAAGCATGATTTGATCAAAAAAAGATTATAGTAGGCTAAAAAGAATAAGCAACAACAACGGCTTTATAGCATACCACTCTGGGTATGAGGTTATGATGATTAATCTTACCTTCATATAGTGCATTCTGAACAAAAAGACATCTGCCACCTTGTATATAGAAACATGAAAGCAGTCATATACTAAGAAAAGTACATAGAAAGTAAACTAACTAGTAAAATGAAACACATAGAATGAAAGCGTGGTAAAAAGAGGTAGAGGCAGATATGTGACCATGGGCAACATGCCCTATTAAGCATGACCGTGACATTTTCCCCCACTCAATTGGTTGACGTCCCCGTCAACCGAATTTGTCCGAACTCAGCAAATTGTTGAGCAGTTTCCTCGAAGCCTTTTGTGCACTCCCAAAGAACTTATTTGTCTTCGAGGCTTTTCCACCTCTCTAGGAATTCTTCTTAACCTTGTCCTGGCCTTCTAACTATGTTGCTTCTTCCAACAAGTCTCTCATTGACCTCTTCCTCTGTTGTCTCTTCGTCGCGGTAGGCGGACATATCACAACACTACATCGCTCATCAGCATGGTCAGGGTGATAAGATTTCAATCTATTAACGTGGATGATAGGAAGAATCTCCATCCACGACGATAATTGCACTCGATAAGAGGCTTTCCCAACCTTTTTGATGACTTCCACCAGTCCTTCATATATCCTCACGAGGTGACATTCTCTTTGTCCTTACAACTGAAACTAATCTAGTCGCTTACCCGAACTTTGTCCCCTGGTAGGAACTCTCGACGTCTGGGCTTCGTTTTCCTCCTCTTTGGAGGCGGGGACTTATGTAAGTTGTTCGACCCGACAACACGACACTTTTCCAAGACATATAGAATGTCTTGAAGGGCTTTCCTCTCCATGGTTTCAACTGACTTGTGGGTAAGGTTCTTCTCCAACTAAGGCTCGAGATCGTCTTTATCTCATTCGGCTGTTTGATCCTAGTATGCACAACGGTGGGTGTAGACCTTGTGATCACTAAGAATTTGGCAAGAAGTATCGGGTATTACCTTATGCTCATGCAAGAATTACATCCCCAACACCACGTCAAAGTCGTCCATTTTAACGATCACAAAATCAGTAGGGTCACTCCAATCCACCAACTTTACGACTGTTCTTTTTACCATTTATGTAATAGGAAAAACCACAGAGTTCACTGCTTTCATTTTCCCTACCCCTCCTAGATTCAACAGTTTGGCTTTTGTTTTAGACATAAAATTATGGGTGGCTCTAGAGTCGACCATGGTACTCTTGGCCAATCTATGGTTGATCCAAGCAACTACATACATCAATCCGCCTTTTTAGGGTTCCTTTGTTTCTCCCACATTCCTCTAGAGGGCAACTAAGAATCTTAGGGTCCCAACTCGTGGGGTTTCATCTTCCTCAGCTTGTATATTCTCATCTTCTTATGGACAACTTTACCTTTCAAGTCCAAGGCTAATGAGGCTTGAAAGACGTTAAAGGATGCTCATTTCGAACACTTGCTTGCCTTATGTTTCCCCTTGCATATATAACAGAATGGGGGCCAATAAAGATTTTATTTGATTTGGCCCTCGCCATGTATTTCCAATCTTCTTTTAAAGTGGTTTGCCATCCCCATTAGTGTCTCTGTCTCCCCCACTATTTCTTGATGGGCTTGAACAGTTGCTCTTACTCCCTCTAGCTGGGGATCTCAAGTGTTGCCTCATCCCAACTAATGTCTTTATCTCCCCCACTATTTCTCGTCGGTCGCCGCGTACGTGGCTGAAAGATCATGTACTCTCTATTCATATAATTTTGTTTTTTCCCACGATTCTAGACCTTCGATAAAACATAAAACTTTGTCTTTTTCGGACATATCCTGTATGTCTAACATCGGCCCGAAAAATTGTTTCACATAGTCCTTAATAGTGCCAGTATGATTCAATTCTCGTAGCTTACGTCTTGCCAAAATTTCAACATTTTTGGGGAAGAACTGAGAACACAACTCTTGTTTCAGTCTTTCCCACGTGTCGATGGTGCACCGACCTTTTTAGATGTCAGGAAATGGGACCTCCACCATAACTTGACATCCTCTACAAGATGCATCGTCGCCAAAGTGATCTTTGACTTTTGAGTAGCTATGTTCGTAGCTCTGAAATACTGCTCCAAATCAAAGATAAATTTTTCTAGCACTTTCGTGTCATGAGTCCCACAAAAGGGCTTAGGCTCGGGTACTTTTACCCTGTTGAATTGGACTGCGCCCCTTGCTAGGGTCTGGTTTCCCATCGTTCTCATGGTAAGATTAACTCGTACACTGATATCCGGGATCTCTGTCTGGACTAAAGGAATCGAATTTCCACGACACCTTGCATTTAGACATTCGTTTTTTATGGAAACAAAAAAGTAAGATAAAACATACATTTATAGGATAAACATTCAAACAAAACCATAAGCAAGCTATAAAAGAGGAAGATGAGAAGAAATCAAAATTCACCTTTGTTGATTCCTTTAGCTTTCCTCTTCCACCGTTATCAACGATCTCGAACTTCTCCAAGAAGAAGGACACCACCAACAAAGTTACCTTACTATTCTCTAGGATTCCAAAGAACTTGGAAGAGTGGTCTCTAAGAACTTTTGAGGAGGGAAATAGTAGAGAATTTTCAGAGAGAAATTAGAGAGAAGGTAGAGGCTTGGAGGCTAGGTTTTTGTGTAATAAAAAACTTCTTGCTCTAAATGGGTTATAAGGATACATTTATATGGAGAAGGGTTAATCTCTTCTCCAAGAATTTCTTTTATACCTTTAGTGCTAATTAATTAAATAATCATTATTTAATTTATTGACACATTAATTAAATAACCATATATTAAATCCTATTTAATATACATTTAATTAATTATCATAAATATCATATATTTATACTAACCTCCAATCTCCATTATTTCTTAATTAATTAATTAACTATTAATTAATCAATTAATAACTATATTAAATCATATTTAATATGGAGTTAGTTAACATATAACTATCACATATTTATATGTGTACATCTCATTATGAATCCAATTCATATAAATCTAATATTTGAATCTTATTTAAATATATTTCTCTTACATAATTTGGATTATAGAGCATATCTATATTAATCATTATATATTAATCTCATTGATATAAAATTCTCTCATTTGATTTGAACAATTTAAATCATTCCTCATTACTATCCTTTAGTGAGCTAACAAGGAGACCTTATGAGCCTACAGATTAAATGCTCCAATGATATGAGATTAATTGATTAAACTTCTTTAATCCAATTAATCAATATTCATTAACTATCAATCACTCCGCTAAAGACCGATAACTGCATTCTTTGCATTGTAGATATATTTTTGTAACCATGGATATAACCAATCAACAGAGAGATGACTCTTCACAAATGCTCATAACTAAAGTTGGGTCAAAATACTCGTTTTACCCCTACAATTACATTTAACTTCTTAAGTACCACTGATTTCTCTAATGAACAAATAATTTATAGTCCAACTATAAACAAACACCTCTTGTGCTAGTGAGAGGTTGAGACTTCATTGTTCAAGACCCGAAACCAGCTATTAAGGGAGCAATTTATCTACTTTTCTAAGGAATGGAATGAGTGGATTCCATCTTGTGTAGCTATATTTCCAGCTCCCTAATAAGACAAATCATCAAAATGGTAGGCTTATTAAGTCGGCTATCATGGCCACTCTCACCCATACAGATCAAAGGACCGTCATCATAAACAGAAGTTCACAACTCACTCATGATTAAGGTCAAGTCTCCTATGGTCATCCTAGTGAAATATTAGTTTCTTCAATTAACGGTGTTATAAAGAGACTAATTATTTTGTGGTTCGGTCTATGTATAAACTTCTTTATATAGGATATCCCCACTCACATGGTTCATATAGTTTGTAACACTTACATCTCATGTAACAATTACAAAGTGGGTCGTATCTGCAGTGTTACCAGGATAAGGCACCCAACTTTCATCCATTTACTGAAGACTTTTTAAGTTATTACTTGAACATGAACCACATGTATGTCAACCATATACTATTCAAGTGACATCATATAACCTTGGATCTTAGTTTATTGGATTGAATCAATGCTATCTAAATGTCAAATAAAATACCTATGATTTTATTAGATAAATCATTTGTGTTAACAAAACTACAAACCATGAGATATACTAGATTTAGGACATCAATCCTAACACAGATGATAGGGGTGTTCAAAAAAATCAAAGACTCGAAAAAATCGAGTAACCCAACCCAACCCAGCTGGTTTGGGTTGGTTAAAAAAATGGTTTGGTTTGGTTTTTTTTAATGAACCCGAACAGGTCGGTTCGGTTCTTGGGTTCAGAGAAAAACAGTTTGGTTCGAACCAAACCGACCCAGTATTTAGTATTTGTTTTAATTTAATTTGTATGTAGATACTATGTATTGTAGACCCAGCCCAGATCAGCCTAATAGCAGAAGGCCCAGCTCACTTCCCAGTTCCCACTTCTCGAGGCTGAAGGATGAAATGTGAACCATTCTCTTATCGACACATGGCTCGTGGAGATTGGATATCTTTTTGACTTCCTTCTTCTCCACGTTTCAACTTCCCTAGACGGCAGAGTGCAGACGCAGACAATACCCTACCTACTACAAGACTCGGACTCAGTGCGACGATTGGATGTCTTTTTTATTTCCTTCTTCGTCACTCGTCTAGGTCTAGTCGTCTATTTCGTCGAGTCATCGCTCGGGCATCCCTTTTCCGATTTTCGTTTTTGTCATCGGCCATCCCTTTTTTTCGTTTTCATCACTCGGGCTCGGGCACCCCTTTTCGTTTTTTTGTTTTTGTCACTCGTCATGCCAGACCCAGTCGGCAGTCGCCATGAGTAACTTCATGTTAGCCACTATTTTCTTCCGCTTTCTGATTTTCGTCACTCGCCAGTTGTCGTAAGTGTGATACTAAACTATTTTTTTATATACATTTTTAATTATTTTATTTATTTCTCATGGCCTATGCTCACTTTTTATTTTTATTTTTCTGTATTTGTTAATATTGTAGATGGAAAATAGTGAGTTGATCGATATCGACAACGAAAATGAATCACCACCTATAAATATTTCCGTTCCCGAGGCATGTTCTAAACCATCTAAAGTCATTGGCAAGAGAAAACCAACTAGACCATCATCTTCAGTGTGGGATCACTTTACAAAGATGGAAAGATCTAACACCGAAGGTATAAGATGCAAATGTAATTATTGTGATAAAAATTATGCTTGTGACACTTCTTCATGTGGAACAAGTACCTTATGGAAACATTTACGAAAACAATGCAAAAATTATCCATTTAGAGAGAACCTAAAGGGAAAACCATATTAAAATTTCAACCGAATGAAAGTGATGCAAAAGGTGCTATCAATATGAATTTTTTGTCTACTGCCTTTAGTCAACAAAGAGTTAGAAATACATGTGCTAAGATGCAAGTATTGTCTGAGGTACCATTTAGATTTGTAGAGATAGAGGGGTTTAAAGAATTTTGTAATATTACATGTCCTAAGTTTGATATTCCTTCAAGAATCACAATTGCTAGGGATATTTATCAGTTGTATGTGGATGAAAAAAAATTGTTGAAATCAACTTTAATCAAAAGTGGTCAAAGAGTGAGCCTAACAACATATACTTGGGCTTCCTTACAAAACATCAATTATATGGTTCTTACAGCACATTTTATTGATTCTAAATGGAATTTACAGAAAACAATATTGAATTTTTGTCAAGTGCCTGATCATAAGGGAGAGACAATTGGTAAAGTAATTGAATGTTGTTTATTGGATTGGGGTATTGATAAAGTTTTTTTTCAATTACTGTTGATAATGCAACTTCAAATGATTTAGCAATCTCATATATGAAGAGAAAACTAAAGATTTGGAAGTCTCTTATTTTGGATGGTGAATTATTGCATATGAGATGTTGTGCTCATGTTATGAACTTGATTGTCAATGATAGATTGGAAGAATTGCATGATTTGATAGCTAGTGTTCGAAATGTTGTAAGATATGTTAGATTTTCTCCTAGGCGATTAAAAAAAATTTTAGATTGTGTTGGACATGAAAAGATTGAATCTAAAGCCCTTGTTTGCCTGGATGTGTCTACAAGATGGAATTCAACATATTTGATGCTTGATCATGCTTTAAAATTTGAAAAGGCTTTTCAATGCTTAGAAGAAGAGGATGAAGATTTTTTACATCACTTTACTGAAGATGAGAATGGAAAGAAAAGAAAGGACCACCAACCTTAGCCGATTGGAACCATGTTCGAACATTTGTCAAATTTTTTGAAGATGTTTTATGATCTTACATTGAAGGTTAGTTGCTCAACTTATGTCACTTCTAATACATTTTTTCATGAACTTTGTGGGATTCAATGACGTTTAATAGGTTGGAGCCAAAATGTAAATGTATATACTATGGCTTCCAATATGAGAATGAAATTTGATAAGTATTAGGGATCTCTTGACAAGATGAACAAAGTGTTGTTTCTAGCTATTGTGCTTGATCCACGATATAAGTTAGATTATGTGTCCTTTTAATTCATAAGTATCTATGGGGATGGAGTTGCTAGAACAATGACTAATGAAATGAAAGTTAGTTTGATGCAATTGTATGAGTTTTATAAGATAGGTGATTCAAGTGGTCATGCTTTTGAACAACCATGTCACATAGTTGAAATAAGTGAGGATTGTGATGACATGGAAATGGATTTACAGTTGGAATACAAACAAAGAAGAAAAGAGAAAAATTTGAATGAAACAAGAAATGATGTGGAGAGATATTTGTCAGAACCTAATGAAGATCTGATAGAAAATTTTGATATTTTGAATTGGTGAAAATTAAATGCTCCTAAATACAAAGTTTTGTCAGAAGTTGCTCGAGATGTCTTACCTGTACCAGTGTCAACAGTTGCTTCTGAATCAACATTTAGTAAATGAGGTAGAATACTTGCCTCTTTTAGAAGTTCTTTAAGTCCTAAGATGGTGGAGGCTTTAATATGTACACAAAATTGGCTACGTGTGAAGCCAACGTTATTAGATCTTACTCCACAAACTGAAGAATTGGAAACTTGTGATCAAATTTTATCAGTTAGTGTTATCTTTTATATATTTACTCTATAATCTATATTAATATATTGAAATTATGATAGTATTCTTATATAATTTATTGTTTAAGTCTTGTTTAGGGTTCTTCAAGGAGCAAGTTTTGTCAGGATCATGAATGAGTCGTTGAAATCTATTGGATTTTGAAGACTTTTGTAGACATTACAATATCGTCTTACTTATGGATTTTGTAGACATTACATTATAATCTTACTTATGGATTTTGTAGACATTTGAAAACATCGTTGCCTATATTATTGATTTTGTAATTTGAAAACATTGTGGAATCTTATTTGTTCACTACTATAGAATTTGGATTAACAGAAATGCGGACGACCAAGGGTTTGGGGAATGTGAGAAATGGAGAAAATGAAGTTATAAATCTAGGGCTTTTCATTAAAGTAAGAAAAATAATTATTAGGTAATTTTTTTTTATATATTTTACTTGACACTAACAAAATGTCAAGTAAAGGTTCGCGTTAAAATATTAATAAACAAACAAAGACTAGACGATCACTTAACAAGTCCAAATGATCATTTACAAAAATACTATACGATTGCTTAGCTTCGCTACACGATCGTTGAGTAACAAAATGTTATACGATCGCCTACCCAGTTCTAGACGATTGTCTATCAAATGCTACACGATCGCTGAGCTCGGTTAAACGATCGCTTAGTTCTGCTATACGAACGCCGAGTAACAAAATGCTATACGATTGCCTATCCAATGTTATACGATTGCCTACAAAATGTTATACGATCGCTAAGCTCGGCTACATGATTGCTTAGCTCTGCTACACAAACACTGAGTAACAAAGTGCTATACGATCGCCTACCCAATGTTATATGATCGCCTACCCAATGCTATATGATCGCCTACCAAATGCTACGCGATCATTGAGCTCGGCTACACGATCGCTTAGCTCTGCTACACAAACATTGAGTAACAAAATGCTATACGATCGTCTACCCAATGTTATATGATCGCCTACCAAATGCTACACGATCGTTGAGCTCGGTTACACGATCACTTAGCTCTATTACAAGATCGCTGAGTACAAAATGCTATACGATCACCTACCCAATTCTACACGATCGCTGAGTAACAAAATGTTATACGATCGCCTACCAAATGCTATATGATGCTGAGTTGGGCTACACGATCTCTTAGCTCTGCTACACGATCGTTGAATAACTCTAGACGATCGCCCACGAAGACCCCGCGATTGCTTACCCGGAACTACCAAATGCTATATGATTTTCCTACTAAATTGTAGGCTTATCAAATATCTGAAATATTTCATCAATCTCCGCTTTTTTTAAAGGAATCGATGGAACCGAACCAAACAACCCACCGAACCAACCCAACCCATTTTTTTGGGTTGTTTGGTTTGGGTTCCTAATTGAACAAGGGTTAGTTTGGGTTAGAAAAATACACAAACCGAAGCATAGGTTTGGGCCTAAAATATCCCTAAACCCAACCCAACCCAACTCACAGACGCCCCTAATGGATGACATCGAGAGTGGCTTGAAAGTCTTCGAATAACTCAATCACCATCTGAATAATCGCTTTTTGCGAGCTGTCTTGTAAACCCCTGAATTTGTTTTACTAGTTAATTAAGTTCAATTATTCTTGATTTTGAGTTAAGATGTGTATTAACGTCAATGGAAAAAGTAGTTATGTATAGTGAATGATGCGTCTGAAATGTAAGAGAAGAAAATTATTCTAAGTGTTATGATTATATGCGTTCAGGTTGTAACACGACTGACGCGTAGAGAGTTGGAGAAGTCTTTTAATGGTAAGCCATAAAAGGGCAAGAAAATATGTTAAATATGGAACGTTGGGTTCTCAGGTGAAGTAGGAGCAAGTTAACACCTAGAGAGAGGAGAGAATTCCATGCTTTGGAACTGGTAGGCGCCATGTGACCAGCTTGGTTGAATGATGTGGCCAGAGGCCCAAGGAGGGAGCGTTAGCTTGGTGGGTGATTTTCGTAGGTTGTATGAAAAGGAGAGTTGATATGGATAATTTAAGTTTTAACATTTAAATTCTCTTCAATTCAGTGATAATTGATGTACTTGGCTCTTTGTTTATAGGTCTTAATGTGTGATTAAGAGTCTGTAAATTTGTTAGAGTCAATAAAGTTGCAATTAGGTTGTAATTGAAGAAAGAAGCGAGAAAGGTCACCTACAGAATTTCAGTTTTGAAGCTACTCTGATGCGGCGTCGCAACGTTGCCCTTAGAGCGTTGCAACGTTGTTCTTCGTTCAGCCCAGTTTTTTAAGAACATCTCGAAGCATTGCAACACTATTTTGAAGCATTACAACGCTGCGTTTAGATCAAGTGTTGGTCTACAAGGGATCGCTGAGGAGATTCAAGTTGAAAATTGACGATTTGAAGAGTTCAACAAAGGTATATCTTCAAAACCCTATTTTAGTTTATGTACTTGCCTATTTCTATGCTAAAATTGATGGAATTAGAGTGCTTAAGATCCTAGTTACATGCTAACATCAACAATTGGTATCAGAGCATGATTTAAGCACTCAATTCGTGTTAATTTTAGCTTGGTGGGTGATTTTCATAGGTTGTATGAGAATGAGAGTTGATATTGATAATTTCAATTTTGGCATTTAGATTCTCTTCAATTCAGTGATAATTGTTGTAATTGGCGCTTTGTTTATGGCCCTTAATGTGTGATTAAGAGTTTGTAAATTTGTTAGAGTTAATAGAGTTACAATTAGGTTGTAATTGAAGAAAGAAGTAAGAAAGGTTAGCTGCAGAATTTCAGTTTTGAAGCCACTATAATGCAAGGTTGCAACGCCATTCTTTATTCAGCCCAATTTTTTAAGAACATCTCGAAGTATTGCAATGCTGTTTTGAAGTGTTGCAACGTTGCACTTCATCCATTCCAGAAACACGCGCGTGCGACTCGAACAGTTCGAATGTGGATTGATTCAACTAGTTCAGTACGTGGAGGACCAATTCAACATTATTTTGATCGGTTCAACCCATTTTGGAGCCTTGAAGGTCTGGTTCAGGTCGGGTCGTGCAGTTCAGAGCCTATTTGAAGCTGATTTTAAATTATTATTGTAATAATTTAGGTTGATTGCTTGCTTAGGATGTTAAAACTGGTCCATATTAGTGTGTTTAATTATTTATGCATTATGAATGTATGTAATAATAAAATAAATCTTGTATGTGCATATAGTATGTCATGTAGATTTAAAATCCCACCATAGGAAGCATGCAACATGCATTAAAAGTATGTTATAAAAAGATATAATATATAGTATGCATGTTTAGGGTTTCAAGTGTTTAATATAAAGTATTATGTTAAATCCTGAAATGCTTGATGCAAGTTATGGATGAAAAATATGTCTACAGTTTTATAAATTGTTATAAAAATGGTTTAGACATTTAAAATCTATAACAAAGATAAGATGCATGTTTTCCTAGGGTTAACAAATAACAACTTGTTTTAATATAGTTAAAATAGGCTATGATCTTGTAAAATTATGGTTACAAACTTAACCGGTCTATAATCCTGTCTAAGGCTGGAGGTATTTAAGTCCACGGTTCTCGAAACACCTCCTACCTGAGGATTATAGTCGGATAATTGAGCGTCGTTAATCTAGTTTTATGAGCATGTGTGAGCGATGTGAAGTTTTAAACTTGGTTTATCACCTAGCATTGTAGGTTAAATCCAAATATAAAAGTTATACTTGGAAAAATCACCTAGACTTTGGAAAAATCACCTAGACTTAGGTTATTTATTAGCCATAATATATCTAGGTAAATATTTACCTAGAACAAATAGAACACTTCACTGGGAGATTAATAACATATACAATATGTTATTCTTAGCTCTCACGTCCTTAAGAGTTCACACCGTGAGATCCATGCTCAGTTTCGTGTCAATTTTACCTCAACTGCTCAATTTGAAAAGTGTTTGCATGGGTCAATAACAAGGTGAATAGGGGAAGTAGTTCATAGTAAGTGGGTGAATGATGTGTGTCAACATGTCATGTGGTCTCTTTCATTAGTTTGGACCATGAGATTTCTATGTTGCGCCTGCTTGTCGTTTTTATACGACATTAGCTAGTCATTTTACAGCAGCTATCCCCTCAGAGGGTTGTAACATGGGATTCAGAACAACTCAAACTCTAGAAATAGATAGGATTTCTTAGGTCCATTCCCAACCTTGACTCTTTAATTCGGTAGCATCGTTGAGGTCGACCTTTGAGATCTGAAAATAGAGGGTTGCACTTATGAGAATTACTAAGTGTTAGTAAGTTCTTGACCAAAAGCGGTAACTAAATGACTAAAGGAATATGAGTTATTCTGGAATTATTATTTGGTCAAGAATGTCTTGCTTCAGTGAATGAGTATTTGACTGCCCCTCGGTACATCTATTTTGATTCACTAAAGTATTGTTACAAATAAAAATAATGAAATTTAAGTACATTATTATTTTGCTAAAATTTGATTGGATTTAAAAGCAGTTCACTAATTAGAATTTGTTTATATTTTCAGCACGTCGAATTATTCTAAATTACTCGCTTTTGATAAGTTTAATGGTCTTAATCTTTCAACATTAAATATAAATGTAATACTAGCATATGATGATTTAAAATTTGTTTTAACAGAGGAATGCCCTCTATCTCCCAGCTCGTCTACAAACCAAATAGTTTGGAATGCATATGACAGATGGATTAAGACAAATGAAAAGGCCCAATCCATATCTTAGTAAATATATCTGATATACTAGCTAAGAAATTCAAGAACATGGTTTCACTAAAGAAATCATGGAATCATTACAGACATTGTTTAGACAATTTGCCAGGTACAATATTCTTGAAGATGTTTATAACCTTAATATAAAGGATAGAACATTTGTTAGTGAATATGTAATGGATATGTTAAACACGAATGTCATACATGAGGAAACTAAGAAAGCACAACAAAGTGCTTTACTTGTCATTGAGACATGTTTAGTGGAATATGATAAATTAACCTGGATATTAGATTCAAGTGCCGCTACCATATCTGTGCTTTCACTTAGGAAACTAGTTCCTGGAGATAGGTTATAGAAAGTAAATCAACCTTCAAGGTAGGGATCGGGAAGGTTGTCTCATCTAAAGCAGTGGGAGATATGAAGTTATTTGTTGAAGATAGATTCATTTTACTTGAAAATGTTTATTACATTCCTGCCATGAGGAGGAATTTAATATCTATCTCATGTTTGCTAGAACAACAATATAAAGTCCTTTTGAAGATAATGAAGTGTTCATTTTCTTAAAAGATATTAAAGTATGTTCTGCAAAACTTGAAAATAACTTATATATGTTAAAACCAATTGAGGTAAAAATTGTTATGAATATAGAGATGTTTAAAACAACTAAGACTCAAAACAAGAAACGTAAAATTTCTTCTAATACCTATCTTTGACACTTAAGACTTAGCCACATTAATCTCAATAGGATTGAGAGAATGATTAAGAGTGGACTCCTAAATTAGTTAGAAGATAACTCTTTACTGTCTTGTGAATCTTGTCTTGAGGGTAAAATGACCAAAGGATCTTTTACGGGGAAAGGTTTTAGAGGCAAAGAACCCTTAGAGCTAGTACACTCAGACCTCTGTGGTCCAATGAATGTTAAAGCACGAGGAGGATATGAATATATCATCAGCTTTATCGATGATTCTTCTAGATATGTCTACATTTACCTAATGCATCATAAGTCTGAAACCCTTGAAAAGATCAAAGAATATAAGACAAAGGTTGAGAACCAATTAGGTAAAATGATGAAAACACTTCGATCAGATCGAGGTGGTGAGTATTTAGACTTAAAATTCTAGGACTATTTTATAGAACAAGGAATTCAGCCTCAACTCATAGGGTACACCCCAACAAAATGGTGTAGCAGAAAGGAGAAGTAGAACCCTGTTGGACATAGTTCGTTCAATGATGAGTTGCACCCAGCTACCTCAGACCTTTTGGGGATATGTAATATAGACTGTAGTGTATATTTTGAACATGGTTCCCTCGAAAAGTTTTTCAGAAATACCTTACGAGTTATGGAGAGGCCATAAAGGTAGTTTACTCACTTCAAGATTTGAGGATGCTTAACACATGTGTTAGTGTAGAACCCAAAGAAATTGGAACACCGTTCAAAAGTATGCCTATTTGTAGGCTATCCTAAAGAGACAAAAGGTGGTTATTTCTATGATCCTTAGGAAGAAAAAATATTTGTATCGACAAATGCAACATTCCTAGAGGAGGACCACATAAAGAATCATCAACCTCGCAGTAAGCTAGTATTAAATGAAATCACCACAGAAGCTACAAGAAAATCAACAAGAGTTGTTGATCAAGTTGGTCCTTCAATAATAGTTGTTGATGAACTAGTACTTTACATCCTCCTCAAGAGTTGAGAATGTCTCGATGTAGTGGGATGGTTGTTCAACAGCCTAACTGTTACATGGGTTTAATGGAAACTTAGGTCGTCATACCTGATGATGGCTTCAAGGATCCATTGACTTTTAAACAGGCAATAGAAGATGTGGATAGAGACTAATGGATAAAAGCCATAGACCTCAAAATGGAGCCGATGTATTTCAATTCAGTCTGGAAACTTGTAGATCAACTAGAAGGGATAAAACCTATTGGTTGCAAATGGATCTACAAAAGAAATCGAGACCAAGCTTGTAAGGTACTGACCTACAAAGCTAGACTCGTGGCAAAAGGGTTTACCCAAAGAGAGGGGGTGGGCTATGAATAACATTCTCTCCAGTTGCCATGATTAAGTCTATTAGAATACTTTAATTCATTGCTGCCTTTTATGATTATGATATCTGGCAAATGGACGTTAAGACAACTTTTCTAAATGGCATCTTGAAGAAAGTATCTATATGTTTCAACTAGAGGGGTTTATAGAACAGGGTCAATAGCAAAAGGTTTGCAAGTTTAAAAGATCTATTTATGGGTTAAAACAAACATTTAGATCCTTGTGTTTATGGCTTTGAACAAAACGTTGACGAACCTGTGTTTACAAGAAGATTGTCAACAAAATTGTAGTTTTTCTAGTTTTATATGTTGATGATATTCAACTCATTGAAAATGAAGTAGAATACTTACTGGACATTAAAAGATGTCTAGCATCACAATTCCAAATGAAGGATTTGGGAAATGTACAATACGTTCTTGGGATTCAAATAGTTCGGAATCGTAAGAACAAAACACTAGAATTCCTTATGCATCAGTAGTTAGAAGTCTGATATATGCCATGTTGTGTACACGCTCCAACATATGCTATGCAGTTGGAATAGTCAACAAATATCAATCCAATTCTGGATATGATCATTGGACTACCGTAAGAACATCCTCAAGTATCTTTGGAGAACGTGGGACTATATGCTCGTGTATGGTGATAATGATCTGATCCTTATAAAATACATTGATTTTGATTTTCAAACCAATATGGATTCTAGAAAATCAAATTTGGGATTAGTATTCACTCTTAATGAAGGAGCTATAGTATGAAGGAGTATCAAGCAAAGTTGTTTTGCTGATTCCATCATAGAAGCGGAGCATGTAGCTGCGTGTGAGGCAGCCAATGAGGGAGTATGGCTTAGAAAGTTCGTGACCGATTTGGAAGTGGTTCCAAATATGCACCTATCGATCAACTCTATTGTGATAACAGTGGAGTAGTTGCAAATTCCAGAGAACTTAGAAGCCATAAGTGCGGTAAGTACATCGAGAGTAAGTACCATCTCATCAGGGAGATAGTATACCGATGAGATGTAATCGTCACGTAGATAGCCTCAGAAGACAACTTAGCTGATCCTTTTATGAAGGCATTCCCGGCTAAAGTGTTCGTGGGTCATCTAGTGGGTCTCGAACTACAAGATAAATAAATCTAGGGTAAGTGGGAGAATTACTGGGTATCTGATGCCCTAGTTTATTGTATTTATTCTCTCATACTCAACATTGTATATATCTGTATATATGTAAATCCACTGGAGTTTTAGTCCAAGAGGGATTGTTGGGTTGTATGTCCTAAAACTCGCAGTATAAGATTAAACATATTCAATTTTCAATGGCACTAAATCCAATAAACTAAGATCCATGGCTATTACATGCGTACTTGGACTTTATGTAGAGACATAAGAGTGGATTAAATCCAAGTAGATAGCCAGAAGGGTTTATAGTATACGGATAAGGCTGGGTACCTTATTCTGGAAACACTATCGGATACAACTCACTTTGTATTTAGTACAAACGATGCGATCGTGAATCGTTCATGTGGAGACATGCAAGTGGTGTCATCGTATTCAAAGAGTTTGTATAAGACTGGACCAAGAAATAAAGTTACTCTTACTTTATAACATCCTCCGATTTCGACAATGATTTCACCAGATCGTCACCGGGAACAGCATGAGCGACTAAAAAACTTAAAATACAGACTCAATTGCTAGTTTATGCCCCAAAAAATGGGTCTTTACAACACAAAATTGTAAAACAAAAGCAATAAATCTATACAGCTTAATCCCGTAAACATCCATTAATTGCAAACCACATTCAACACAACATATCACATGAACATTCTGAATGCAGTAGCCCACCAAACTGTAAAATAATTCTGAAAATTTTGGAAAAATTGGGCCATTAAAACGCCGCTCTGATACCAATTGAAAGAACCCTATAAAGGGACCATAAGCGGAAGTGGATCGTCCCAATTCCTAACATTTTATAGAATTGAAATTTTACAGCGGACAAAACGTAATTATGCATTCCACAAAAAAAAAAAAAAAAAAAATACAGCATGCATAAATTGAAACTACAGAATAATAAAATGGGTTTGAATTTTTACCTTTGAAGAAACCAACCTTCGAATGAATCCCTTGATCTAAAGACCACCACTATGGTTACCACAGTATTCTTAGGATAAGAATCCAGGAGGAGTGGAGCTCTGACTATTTTATATTTAGGGAGGGATAGAAAATTGAGTGAGAGGAGAAGGAGAAAGAAAAATTTCATAGAACGTTTCTGTGCAGAGAGAATTTTGATTCTTTTTTTTTTTTCATAACCACTTGACAGAATGAAGTGCCTTCACCATTCTCACGTTTGAGAGAGTAACGGGTCGGGATGGAGTTACAACTCCTTCCCATTATTAG
>NC_052351.1:19449039-19473177 GCF_009727055.1 Benincasa hispida
CATATGATAACTACTTTATCATATAATATATATTAAACTATATGTTATATCAAATATACATATAATCTATAGTTCAATATTGTATCTAATATAATATAATTTATGGTTTAATGTTCTCAACAACGATATTTAATATAAATCCATTTATATTAAATTTAATTATATGAATCTAATTTACATAATTAATATTTGAATCATATTCAAATATTTAATTTCTCTCAATTAAATTATAATGTATTAAATACATTATAGTAATTATATCATATATAATTAAATTTAACTAATTATATCATATATAATTAATTCCCTCAATTAATTTGAACAATTCAAATTAATTTAAAAGCTGGTTCTCATTAAATCCTGTTGAGCTATCGAGGGGATCTCATAGATCTGTAGCTTGAAGCTTCAACGGTACGTGAATAATTAAATAAACTCTTTAACTAAATTATTCACCATCTGTTTAATTGTCCGGTACTCCACTAAAGACCGACAGTTGCACTCTTCGCACTACAGATATATTTCTATGTCCATTAGATATAACTAATCAATGGTACAACGACCCTTCATAAATTGCTCATAAGTACAGCTGAGCCAAAATTACCGTTGTGCCCCTATGGTTACATCTAACTTCTTAAGTACCATTTATCTCTCTAATGAACAATAAATTATAGTCTAATTATGACCAAACCCCTCTCGGTTCAAGAGAGGGTGTGGCACCACATTGTTCAAGCCTCGAGATCAGTTCTTAAGGGACAATTTATCTATTTGCCTCAACATTGGGGAAGGAGTGAATTTCTTCTTGTGTAGTTGTGTTCCCAGCTTCCCAACCAAACGAATCCTCAAAATGGTAGGCTTGTTGAGTCGACGATTTGACCATTCTCACCCATACAAATCAAAGGACCGTCCTCATAGGCAGAAGTTCACAACTCACCCAGGATTTAGGTCATGTTACTTATGGTCATCCTTGTGAAATGTAAGTTTTTATTATGAACGTTGTTATATAATAAGACTAAACATTTCGTAGTCCGGTCTTATACAAACTCCTTTGTATAGAATATCTTCACTCACATATCTCTACATGAATAATCAAGATCAGATCATTTCTAGCACTTTACAACAATTGTAACATCTACAAAATGAGCCATACTCGTAGTGTCACTAGGATAAGGTATCTAGCCTTATCCATCTACTACAGACCATTTAGGTTATCACTTAAACATGATCCACCCATATGTCTCTACATACATGTTTAAGTTATAAGATAACCTTGGATGTTAGTTTATTGGTTTGTGGTTAATGCAACTAATTTTTGAAATAAAACATCACATATTTTATTACATAAATAAAAAAGTTTGTACAATACAATTACAAACTATAGGACCCTATGAGATTTAGGACATCAACCCAATAATTTACTGTTTAAGACTGACTATTTCAAAGTGATGACCTAGGTAACTTAACCTTAATCTTGAGCTAACTATGAACTCCTGTTTATTTGGGATTATTCTTAGACTTGCATGGGTGAGAGTTGGCTCAACAACATCGACTCAATAAGCTTCCCATTTCAGGGGTAAGACCTGGTAGATAGGTGGAAACATAGGGTGCAAGACGAAATTCACTCCTACCCACTTTTAGGGATTGTAGAGAGGTTGTTCCCTTACTGATTTCGGGTCTTGAACAAAGGGCCTCTACCCTCTCATTGGCCTGAGGGGGACTCGGTTTAGTGATTGGATCACAAACCAATTGTTCATTAGAGAATTAGTGGGGCTTAAGGAACAAGATGTAATCTCGGGGGTACAACAACTTTTGACCCAGCCGTTATTACGAACAACTTGTGAAGGGTTGAATTACTGATTATGGTTATATCGAGTGGAAAAAAATATATCTATAGTGAGGGGAGTGCGACTACTTAGCTTTAGTAGAGTGACCCGGTAGTTAATGAATGTTGGTTAATTAGGTTAAAGAGTTTAGCCGGTTAATCTCGGATCGTTGGAGCCCATGATTTGTAGGTCCATTAAGTCCCCTACCAGCTCATAAACGAATTAAACATTCAAATTCAAATTAAAGGAATTAGTAATTATATACGATATAATTACATGTTTAATTATCGAATTAAACGAAATTGGAGAATTGGATAATATGATTTAAATATTAGATTATATGAATAGGGATTCATGTTTGTGGAATTGGTGATTTAATAATTTAATATTAGATATTAAATTATTTTTAATTAATTAATTTGTTTAATTAATTTCATATTAAATTGAATTTTTGAGTTTTATGAAAATTCAAATATTTAAATCATTTTTTGTTTTAATTTAATTTTTGAAAAATCAAATTAAAATTTATTTTTATTAAATTCATTAAAAGTTGGTTTTAATACAATTTAAATGTGAAATCAATTTTAGTGGGTTTATTCCACTTCGAACACATAAAATTCCATTATGGATTGATCTACTTGGTGTCAATCTATCATGCAACCAGATTGCATGAGAAGAGTGAACAAAACCATACTCCAATTTGTTGAGAGAAGGACATGCAAAATGAAAATTTTTTGGAATTTTGATTGAAGAAGTGTTCTTCAACCTTGAAGCTAAGAACTAGTCTTTCTTCTAAAAAATTCCCTCAATTCAAACTCATTTTAGATCCCACAATCCAATCTAAGGTCCTAGAGAATAGTAGAAAAGATCAAGTAGTGGTCTACAAGGGATTACTGAGGAGATTCAAGCTGAAATTTGAAGATTGGAAGAGTTTAATAAAGGTATATCTTCAAAATCCTATTTTAGTTTATGTACTTGCATGTTTCTATGCTAAAATTGATGGAATTATAGTGCTTAAGATCCTAATTGCTTCCACTAATTGCATGTTAACACTAACATGTATACCATTGTTAAGGGCTAAGTTGATGAAAGATGCAGCAGATGATCGTGTGTTGAAGGGAGAAGTCTTGGATGGTCGCAAGGCCATGTGATCAAGCTTAAGCTAAGGAATTCAACTTAATTAACGAGTAAGTAAGCCAGGTGGCAGCCTTGCAAATATCAATAAAAGGATAAGCTTTCCAGTTGGCAATTAATTAAGCAAACTCTTCATGCAAACCCAAGTATAAATAGGCTTAACCAAGAAGGAGACTGGTTTGCCAAAATTTTTCTAACGCCTAAGTGAGGGAGTGTTGTTGCCATCTGAAGATTTTGAAAGTTGAAGAACTCTCGACCAACTAAAGGAGAAATTGAGGGATTTTCGATTGATTCTAGAGGAAATAATGCTCAAATTCTAAGATAAGCAAAAGTTAAGATGTTTATGAGCATTTTATTTGAAAGGAGTTTAGTCAAATGAATGCTGGAATTAAAGTTATGAAATCTGGAAGTTAGAATTTGGAATGGTGATATGGATGAATAAGCAGGCAGCTACATACGAAGAACAAGCAAGTAGTTGACTCAGTGATGTTATACGTTAATGAATACAACATAGGCAATTTCATAACAAAGGAGTTTGAAGTATGCTGCATAGTAAGCGTTCATTACATAGACTGGGAAGTGTTCAACGTTTACCCGAGCACCTTGAGAAAGGATTCCCAATTGTCAACCAAGTTATTAGGTAAGATTGTTAAGGATAGTCGATGCGTTGAACTTAGTTATGATGCGATGACTATTAGTATGCAGTAAAGATAAGTTATGTGTTAAGGTCAAAAGGGAGCTAAGTATATTGACCAAGGGACCTTTCCTTTTCAGGACAAACACAAATATGAAAGGTTCATACCCCTTGGATAAGTAGCTTAAACAATGAGTGACAAGTTTTAACAAATGTTTTCTAATGCAAGTTTTATGAATGATTCCTAACGCATAGGCATTTCATATGAAGTTATTATATCATGATTTTCTCCAATGCATGTCTTGAAATGAATGTTAATCGCATGGTCCATGTTTTTAAATGATGAAGTTAATTAAGAGTTTAACATGCATTTTCCATTAAGCCCATGCCATGTTTTATTGCATGATGGAATTAATCAAGTATATTCCATGTTTTACAAGGCACTATGCATTGGTATGAATCCATGAGGTATGATTATTTAGAATATGCATATTCTGTATATGTTTTTAAATGTTTAAATGTCTGTGCCTTGTACAAACCCTACTCCAATGTTGGTACCAAAGGTACGGTAAGGTACCCAGATTACAATGATGTTAGGAATCCTTGATACCGAAGGTATGATAAGGTGGTCAAGACCCAATTCAACTTTACGTGCACATAAGACTATGTTATCGACGTTGATGAGATCGAGCAAAAGGGCTGTAACACCCCAAGTTTTGTTAGTAATGTAATTTCAGTAATTTCTTCTAATTGGGGGTGTTTTTGGAATTTTGGACTTTAAGTGTAATTGCGGGAATTTAATTATTAACGTTGGAAATTATTTATGTTGAAAATGAATGGCAGAAGTTAATTCTTTTTTTAAAGGGGGGGAATTTAAAGAATTTATGTAGATTAAGAAAAGAATAAAATAAAATAAAATATATTTTATTTTTATTTTTATTCTTTCCTTTCCTTTTCTCTTTCTCTTTCTTTTTCTTTTTCTCTCTCCCTTCCCTTTCGTCTTCCTCGTGCACCTCCCTACCTAACACCCCCTTGCATCTCTTCCTTCTCCCTCTTGAAAGACAGAACCCCCCTGAAATCGTTCGATCGAGCACAACACCCACGAGCCACCACCCCCGATCCGTGAGCAGCGTGTGTTGCTAGCCGCCCTAGCCGTCGATCTATGCTCCAGCCGTGCTGCTCATCGTTCATGGGTTTCGGCCCAACAGATCCTGCCAGCCAAGTCATGTTGTTGCAGACCTCCTCTACCGTATGCCCCTCTATGCACTGGTGTGACAAGATTCACCACGTCATCCGCATTCGTCCGACGCCGCCTAGCCCCTACCGCTGTTTTTGGTTCCATTAGATCTTTTTGGGTTAGATTTGATGTCTTGAAGAGGAATTATCACGCTGTGCAATAAGGTTTGAGCATGATTGGTAAGTTGTTCGTGAAATTTTTCTTTGGGTTGTTATTCTACCTCGTTTACCAAATAAAGTTGACTTGAATTTAATGTTTATCCATAATAGTTGGTCCTAGATTTGAATTTAAGGAGTGCTAAGAGTGTTGTCCAGAAGATTTGAAGTGATTTTGGCAAGTGTTGGTAAGTTTTTGGATAAGATCGGTTGAGTTTTGAAGGTTCTTATTTGCCCATTAAATTTTGGATTTCCTTTTGGTTGATACCTATTATATTCAAAATTTGGATTCAAGATTGGAGTAGTTTGGAGTAATTTCCTTTGTGATCCACCAGAGGTTTTGTTTCTTTTGAGATTCACTAGAGGTGGTGTTTTCCTTCAGGATTCACTAGAGGTTGTGTTTCCTTTGGGATTCACTAGAGGTGATGGTTTCCTTCAGGATCCACCAGAGGTTGTGTTTTCTTCAGAATTAACTAAAGGTGGTGCTTTCCTTCGGGATTCACCAGAGGTTGTGGGTCCTACGGGACTTACTAGAGGTAGTGGGTATACTTAACTACAGTAGGATCAAAATCAGTTATTCATGTATGAATCCCATGAGGACTAGAGGAGTATTTATGTTCCACCAGAGGTAGGCATCTAGAGGACATAAATGCCTAGCCTGAATCCAGTAGTGGGGTTACTTACTGAGTATTTTTATACTCATTCTTTCTTATGTTGTTCTTTCAAGTAAGGGCAGAGATGCACCAGTGACTGACAAGAGGAATCCTTGATTGAGCCACCGGGGACTAGTTTACATGCTTCCACTCATATTCTAATGTTTCTGTTATGTTTTACGTTTTCAGTTTTGAGATTCGAGACTACTGTTTAAGTTTTGTTTTTAGACTTATTTGTTTCTTTTCATGATTTATGGGTACCCTATCCTTTGACTTTAAGTATTTGAAATTAATGTAAACCTTTTTAGTTATCTCATTTATTTAGCATTTATTTCATTATAAAAATAATGTCGTTTTAACTTACATGCATGCATACGGTAGTAATGGCCTAGCTTGAGTCCTAGGGGGTCAGGTTGTTACAGTTGGTATTAGAGCCCATGTCTTGGATTTTGAAGACTGACTTACTACGTAAGTCTAGATAGTCCCTGTGGCCCAGTAATGGATTCCTCGTCATCGCCAAGTATGTCCTACTAATGGAAGTTTTCAGTACATATATGCGATTAGTGATGTAATGTTTCAGTAGCAGGTCTTTTGAAAAAGACCCAGAGATAGAGAGCTGATTTGTGAGTTCATGACAGGACATGGCACCTAGAGCAAGAAAGACTGTTAGAGGAGGGGTTCAGGACCCCCAAGTGCAACATCCACGAGTTCAGGGATCCTGCTGCCGCTCTCAGGCGGTTCAAAGAAGAGGGAGCCAAGGGGTAGCCAGACTGTCCCAATAGCTCTAAATCCACCTATGACTAAGTTGATGAGAAGGCAATAAAGGCAAGAATTGGTGAAGTTGTTGCATCCTCCCTGATGGAAAGACTACAAGAGTTGATCCGTAATACGATGGTAGGACAGACTGCCCAGAACCAAGATCAGAAAGAATAAGTGCCACCTAAGCAGTTGCAGCAGACCCATATCGCAGAATCGAGACATGCAGAACCTGTCTCTTGAGGCTAAGCACTTGAGGATTTAGGAAGTTTGACCCTCACTCATTTGATAGATCGTTGAGGGATTCCACTAAAGCAAAGATGTGGCTGTCATCAATTGAGACAATTTTTTGTTTTATGAAGTGCCCGGAAAGAGCACAAGCTCTAATGTGCAATTTTCATGCTGACTAGCAACGTGGAGATTTGGTGGCGTTTAGTAGAGAAAATGATTGATATTAGTAAGGGATTTACAACCTAGGAGTAGTTTAAGGAGCGTTTTTATGAAAAGTATTTTTCAGCCAACACCCAGTACAACAAGTAGGCAGAGTTCTTGAACTTGAAACAGGGTTATGCCGGAAGAGGAATATGAGCAGGAATTTGATAAGCTGTCCCACTTTGCTTTTGAGCTAGCAGCCATCGAGGCAGCGAGGACATAAAGGTTCATCCAAGGTTTGAGGAGTGGACTGCGAGGTATGGTACATGCCTTGGACCATAAGACGTATGCTACGGCACTGCGGGCTGCCGGAAGATTGATGCTGATCCAGGTGGGAGAAGAGTATAGGAGGTCGCTCGTCTTCGCGCCTCTGCAGGTCAGAAAAGGAAGGTTGAGCCAAGGGCTCTTGAGCATCAGTAAAGGAATCAGAACATAGTTAATGCTTCACGTCAGTAGGGATAACATGGCTCTCAAGTTGTGACTGTTAAGGAAGATAAGCCAATCTGTACTACTTGTGGTAGGCGTCACTAGGGACGTTGCCTAACCGGCTCTGGTGTTTGTTTTCGATGTGGTTAGAAGGGACATACGTTAGAGAAATACCCAAGGTGGAACGTGTCTGAACCTAGGGGCCAGCCCGTAAGCTCATTTTAGGGAGGCCCGAGTCATCAGCAGTAGTAGGGTAGGGTGTTTCTACCACTCAGCGTGAGGTTGAGAAGTCAGACATAGTTGTGATAGGTACGCTTCCCATTTTGGGGCACCATGCTTTAGTTTTGTTTGACTCCGGCTCTTCGCATTCGTTTATATCCTTCATATTTGAAAAGCATGCCATGTTAGAGTCAGAACCTTTACTCCTTGCACTGTCTATTTCCACTCCATCAGAAGAGATCATGTTAGCTACTAAAAAGATAAAGGCATGTCAGGTAGAGATAACAAATCATGCATTAGATGTGACCTTCAAAATTCTAGATATGCGTTATTTTGATGTGATCCTGGGCATCGTTTGGCTAGCTGCTAATCATGCCAGTATAGATTGCTTCCGTAAGGAAGTCATCTTTAACCCTCCTACAGGAGCCAACTTTAAGTTTAAAGGGTTGAGACCATGGTCCTACCTAAAGTGATTTCAGCATTGAAGGCCAGTATACTGTTTGACCAAGGAGCCTAAGGTATTATGGCCAATGTGGTTGACACTAGAGAGACTGAAGTCACCTTGACTTCAGAGCCAATAGTAAGAAATTTTCCCGACATTTTTTCAAAGGATTTTCTTGGACTACTCCCATAGCAGGAGATAGATTTTGCTATTGAGTTGGAGCCAGGCACAATTCCCATCTTAAAAGCTCCTTACAGGATGGCACTGGAAGAATTGAGAGAGCTTAAAGTCCAGTTGTAAGAGTTGTTGGACAAGGTTTTCATATGCCCTAGTGTGTCACTATGGGGTGCACCCATTTTGTTTGTGAAAAAGAAGGATGGGTCATTGCATATGTACATTGACTACAGAGAATTAAACAAAGTGACCATAAAGAATAAATATCCATTCCCCAGGATTGATGACTTGTTCGACCAGTTGCAGGGAGCTACGGTGTTCTTAAAGATTGATCTTTAGTCAGGATACCATCAGTTGAGGATAAAGAACAGTGATATACCCAAGACAACCTTCCATTCGAGATATGGGCATTATGAGTTCATAGTGATGTCGTTCGGTCTGACAAATTCCCCAACAATGTTCATGGATCTGATGAATAGGGTGTTTAAGGAATTCCTCGACACCTTTGTGATTGTTTTTGTTGATGATATCTTGGTTTATTCCAAGACAGAGGCCAAGCATGAGGAACATTTGTGAAAAGTTTTGGAGACGTTAAGGGCCATTAAGTTGTATGCCAAGTTCTCTAAATGTGAGTTTTTGTTGAGGTAGGTGTCCTTTCTAAGACATGTAGTATCGAAGGAAGGAGTCTCCGTGGATCCTGCAAAGATTGAGGCAGTTACAAGTTGGGCTCGTCCAACCACAGTCAGTGAGGTGCAGAGTTTCTTGGGGTTAGCAGGCTACTATAGACGATTTGTGAAGGACTTCTTTCGCATAGCCACCCTATTGACTTAGTTGACCTGGAAGGGAGCTCCTGTCATTTGGAATGAGGCTTGTGAGAGCAGTTTCCAAGATCTCAAGCAGAGGCTAGTTTCAGCCCCAGTTTTTACAATACTAGATGGATCATGTGGTTTTGTCATTTATAGTGATGTGTCTAAGAAGGGATTGGGATGCGTATTGATGCAGCAGGGGAGAATAGTTGCTTACGCTTCTCGTAAGTTAAAAAAGCATGAACAGAACTATCCTACACACGATTTGGAATTCGTAGTAGTGGTTTTTGCTCTCAAGATCTGGAGGCACTACTTATATGGAGAGAAGATACATATTTTCACCAACCACAAGAGTTTAAAGTACTTTTTCACTTAGAAGGAGTTGAACATGAGGCAAAGAAGGTGGTTAGAGGTTGTGAAGGATTATGACTGCGAAATTTTGTACTGCCCAGGGAAGGTGAATGTAGTGGAAGATGCCTTAAGCAGAAAGGTAGCCCATTTAGCAGCCCTCATTACTGGACAGACTCATTTGTGCAAGGAACTAGAGCGGGCCGAGATTGTTGACACGCAAATTTTTTTTCTAAGCTACAAGTCCATGTCATAAACTTGATGACATAGATTTTATGCAATGATATGCGATACTACTTCTAGATATTCGTTATTAATGAATGTTCTTGTAGTATGTTGTGCATTGTCACAAGTTTCTTTGCGTTGAAACCAAATATAATTTCACCACAAGTTTCTTGGTGTGATCCTAGGTCGAACATAGGGACTGTTTGAGGTTATTGCGTTACATTTGTGATATATGCGACCAGAGGTTTTTCAATTTATAAAAAGGTTGTGTATACAGGTATTTGAAAATGCGATAAAGTAGAGGTAAGCGATAAAAATGCAATAATTAAGTAAATTGCGATAAAATAAACCTAAGCTATGATGATACAAGATACAGGTTACACGATACAAGATATTGAGGGTGAGACTGACTGTGAAGATTATATAAAGATCGTGTTATGCAGTGGCAAGTATTATGTGTAGAACAGAAAGAGAAAAGATAATTAGTACAAACATTGCAAGTTCCTTAATTGTGTTAAAGACATAAGTACGGTTCCGCTTTTCCCTTAGCGTACACCTCTCGGTGATCGGCCGCGTTCCCATATCTCTGTGGTGAAATAGGGACAAATATAATGAACGCAAGGTTGCTTCCATCTCTGGAAGTACTTCTTGCTTTAGTTAATGCATTCTTCTAACCTTCTCTCAACAGATCAGAATGACATCTTCACGTCTGCTCTCATAGGTGAAGATGCTGACTAGCATGCTTTAGCTAAACATCTTTATTTCTTTTGCACAGATTAAGTTACTTGTTTAATTCATATTAATCACCAAGGGATTAAGAAAACATCATGAAGAAAGCAAATTATGGAAGAATGGAAATAGACAGAGAAGTGGAAATGGAAATGATCAAGACATTCAATAATACTATTTAGTGTCTGATACATGGTTATGAATGAAGAGATTAAGAAGATGAAATACAATTGGTGAATGAGAGTTAGAAACAAATACAAATAAGCGCCAACATCTTGGCACAGATTTGGAATGGAGAATCACTTGCCGGCGTTGATGGAGTGAATGGAAGAATGAGCTTCCCTCTCAGGATTGCTCAACCGGTAGAAGGGATTTAAGTACAGAGCTTATCGGTGGGGATTTGGCAGAATTGCATTGAGACTCACCTCTCGGCCTTGTCTCTTTTCTTCTCAGATTTCCTCCGATCAGCACTCAGATCAGCTTTCTCTCAATAGCCTCGTATCAATTATCCCCCGTATCAAGTATATCTTTCAGTGAATTCTTTGAGAGTATTTATAGATGAATGCTTTGACTCTCTGACTTGTGGTCCCCACTTTATTGTTATGGAAAGTCCGAAATTGGTGGAATAAATATTCCTTCTATTATGCAATCAGTCCGTCGAATATGCACAACAGTTAGTTGTACACGTGTCACAATCCTCCGTGATTACGCTACTCATCTGCATCTTCGATCGTGTGCCCACATGCGGTGTTGTTTTTATTACCACATGTGGTTGAAGTTCAGCTCTGGATCGGCTGTCGCATTGCACCGTCATTGCATTGATTATCTCTTTAGTATTGATTTGACAGCGCAATGCTACGGAGATGCGTTGTTCAGTTTCTCTCTGAGCCTTGATCGCAAGCGGTGACTTGGTTTGCTGCAAAACAGACTTGAAATATCCTTTTCTACCATCTTAATGGTCTTAGTGGGTGTATTTGTGATAATTTATAATTATTGTATTCCTTAGCTGATTTCCATACAATTGACGCAACTTTTCTCTCTTTTAACTGCAATATCAAAATAAAGTAGTATAAATAAATTTTATTTCTACAAGTTATCAATTATAGTGGTAGTGGGAAGAGTTACTACACAGTTAGTGCAGTTGTCAGTGCAACCGAGTTTAAGGCAGAGAATTATTGATGTGTAGCTGGGTGATCCTTACTTGGTTGAGCAAGTTCGCAAGGTGGAGTCAGGCCAAGATAGTGAACTCTCGATATCAGCGGAAGGTGAATTTTCTCTATCAGGGACATTTATGCATGCCAGCAAATAGTGATATTAAGAATGATTTGTTGTCAGAGGCTCACATTTCCCTATTTTTAGTTCATTCCAGCAGCACTAAGATGTATCAGGACTTGAAACGTTATTAGTGGTGGAATAACATAAAGAGAGAGATTGTTGAGTTCATCAGTAAGTGCTTGGTGTGCCAGTAGGTGAAAGCCCCGAGACAGAAGCCATCAGGCTTTTTACAACAATTGAGTGTGCTAGAATGGAAGTGGAAGCACGTGTCTATGGACTTCATTGTGGGGTTGCCCCAGAACGCAAAGGGTTTCACTATGATTTGGGTTGTAGTAGACAGACTCACCAAAGTAGTGCACTTCATGCCTGAGAAGTCCACTTTTCAGTAAATAAGTGGCACAGATATACATAAAAGAGGTAGTGAGATTGCACGGAGTGCCTGTGTCCATTGTGTCGAACAGAGACACTCATTTCACCTCTAACTTCTGGAAGAGTCTTCAGACAACATTGAGAACCCAGTTGGATTTCAGTACAGCTTTTCACCCATAGACTGATGGGTTGACAAAGCAATAGAATCAAATATTGGAAGATATATTGCGTGCCTGTGCCATAGAGTTTTCAGGAAGTTGGGATGCTCACTTGCATTTGATGGAGTTTGCTTATAATAACAACTACTAGTCTACTATTGGAATATCACCATTTAAGGCCCTTTATGGGAAGAGTTGCAGATCTTTTGTGTGTTGGGATGAGATAGGAGAAAGGAAATTGCTAGGACCTGAGCTAATGCAGACCACGAATGAGGCAATACAGAAGAACAGGGCTCGTATGCAAATAGCTCAGAACAGACAGAAGAGTTATGCCTATGTGAGACATAAGGACCTTGAATTTGAGATTGGTGATAACGTGTTCTTAAAAGTGGCACCCATGAAAGGTATTCCGAGGTTTAGTAGGAAAGGGAAGTTGAGTCCAAGATTCATTGGACCTTTCGAGGTATTGGAACGAATTGGCCCTGTAGTTTACCGATTGGCATTGCCTCCAGCATTGTCTTCAGTTCATAATGTCTTCCATGTTTCGATGCTGAGAAAGTATGTGACAGATCTGTCCCATGTAGTTGACTTTGAGCCCTTGCAGTTGAAGACAACTTGAGCTACAAGGAGAAATGTGTAGAGATTCTCGCCAGAGAGGTGAAGACATTAAGCCATAGGGAGATAGCATTTGTGAAAGTCTTGTGGTATAATCACCATTTCAAGAAAGCCACTTGGGAGCGAGAGATGAGATGAGAGCCTAGTACCCGGAGCTATTCCAGGAGTAAACTTTCGAGGACGAAAGTTCCGTAAGTAGGGAAGAATGTAACACCCCAAGTTTTGTTAGTAATGTAATTTCTTTTAATTGGGGGAATTTTTGGAATTTTGGACTTTTAAGTGTAATTGCAGGAATTTAATTGTTAACATTGGAAATTATTTATGTTGAAATAATTAGTAGGAGTTAATTCTTTTTTTAAAGGGAGGGAATTGAAAGAATTTATGTGGATTAAGAAAAGAAATAAAATAAAATATTTTATTTTTATTTTATTCTTATTCTTTCCTTTCCTTTTATTTTCTCTTTCTTTTCTTTTTCTCTCTCCCTTCCTTTTTTCTTCCTCGTGCGCTTCCCTACCCGAACCCCCCCTTAGCGTCTCTTCCCTCTCCCTTTCAAAAGATAGAACCTCCCATGAAACTGTTTGTCGTTCGATCGAGCCCAGCACCCATGAGCCATCGCCCCTGATTCACGAGCAGCGTGTGCCGTTAGTCGCCCAGCCGCCAATTTGTGCTTCAGCTACGCCGCTCATCGTTTGTGGGTTTCGATCGACCAGATCCCGCCAGCCAAGTCGCGCCGCCGCAGACCCCCTCCATCGTATGCCCCTCTGCGTGCCGGCGCGATAAAATCCGCCACATCGTCCACATTCATCCGACGTCACCCAACCTCTACCGCCATCTTGGGTTCTGTCAGATCTGTTTGGGTTAGATTTGATGTCTTGAAGAGGAATTATCACGCTGTGCAACAAGTTTTGAGCATTATTGGTAAGTTGTTTGTGAAATTTTTCTTTGGGTTGTTGTTCTACCTCGTTTACCAAATAAGATTGACTTGAATTTAATGTTTACCCATAATAGTTGGTCCTATATTTGAATTTAAGAAGTGCTAAGAGTGTTGTCCAGAAGATTTGAAGTGATTACGGCAAGTGTTGATAAGTTTTTGGGTAAGATCGGTTGAGTTTTGAAGTTTCTTGTTTGCTCATTAAATTTTGGATTTCCTTTTGGTTGATACCTATTATATTTGGAATTTGGATCCAAGATTGGAGTAGTTTGAAGTTCACAATGTGCTGTTCAGTGAGTTCGAGTTCGTTTCCAACAAAAAATTTGGTAACATTTGTGGTTCTTGAGGTTGATCTTCAGACACCCAATAATGATTGGATTAAGTATTGACTTGACAATTGTATTTCAAAGGTTTAAGGTCTCTGCCCATCAAAATTAGAGGTTGTTTTTCTTTATGGAATTTAGTGGAGATTTTGGAGCCAAAGCTTGGAAGTGACCGTTGATCAAGCCACACTTTAGGTAAATTATTTTGGGGTTGATTTTATGAATTGATGGGTGGAATCGAGCCTTAGTGTGAATTAAATATTGGGTTTATGTTGTAAGTTTAATTTGAGTTTCATTATCGAGTAGTTTCTTGGAGGGAAATTTTCTTTACCAATGTGCGAATCTTGCCTTGAAGTAAGATGACTAAAAGACCTGTTACTGGAAAAGGTTATCATCCAAAGGGCCTCTAGAATTAGTACATTCTGACCTTTGTGGTCATATGAATGTGCGAGCTCGAGGATGCTATGAGTACTCTATCAGTTTTACTTATGATTACTCGAGATATGAGTATGTCTATCTGATGCAACGAAAATCTGAATCTTTTGAAAAGTTCAAATTATTTAAGGCTGAAGTTGAGAATGCTTTGGATAGACGAATTAAAACACTTCAATCAGATCGAGGTGGAGAGTTTTTGGATTTTGATTTCTAGGGCTATTTATTAGAACATGGAATCGTTTTCCAACTCTCGGCATCGGGTACACCTCAATAGAATGGTTTAGTAGAGAGGAGAAACACAACCTTGTTAGACGTGGTTCGTTCGATGATGAGTTACGCTTTCTTACCGGACTCGTTTTGGAGTTTCGCAGTGGAGATTGTAGTATACATTCTCAATCGTGTTCCTTCTAAGAGTATTGTGAGAACACCTCTAGAGTTGTGGAACGACCGTAAAGTTAGTTTATGTCACTTCCGCATATGGTTGCCCAATACATGTGCTTGAGGCAAATCCCAAGAAGTTGGAATCACGTTCGAGGTTGTGCCTCTTTGTAGGCTACCCCAAAGGTACATAAGGGGTTACTTTTATGATTCGTCTTAAAACAAGGTTTTTGTTTCCACGAATGCTACTTTCCTGGAGGAGGATCATATCAGGGAGCATAATTCATGTAATAAAGCCGTGCTAAGTGAGTTTTCCAAAGTAACTACTAAAACTTCAACAAGAGTTATTGAACGACCTGTTTCATTAACTAGAGTTGTTGATGATAGTTCATCTGGTAGGTCGGTTCCACCTCAAGAGTTGAGGGAACCTCGACGTAGTGGGAGGGTTAGAACTCATCTCATCACTATCTGGGTTTCACCGAAATTCTAGCTATGGTGGCAGATGGCGATGTTGAGGATTCGTTGTCCTATCAAAAGGCAATGGAGGATGTTGATCGGGATGAATGGGTCAAAGCCATGAATCTCGAGATAGAGTCGATGTATTTCAACTCGGTATGAGATCTTGTAGATCAGCCTGATGGGGTAAGACCTATAGGTTGTAAATGGATCTACAAGCACAAACAGGTTGCTGATGGGAAGGTGCAAACCTTCAAGGCTCGACTTATGGCAAAGGGTTATACTCAGATGGAGGGAGTTGACTATGAGGAAACTTTCTCACCTGTTGCCATGTTAAAGTCGATCGCATCCTCTTGTCCATTGTCGCTTATTATAATTATGAGATCTGGCGAATGGACGTCAAAACGAATTTTCTAAATGACAATCTTGAGGAGACCATTTACATGGTGAACTCGAAGGTTTCATTGCCCAAGGTCAAGAGCAAAAGGTTTGCAAACTGAATCGGTCCATTTATGGGCTGAAGCAGGTGTCTCGATCTTAGAATATTCGGTTTGATGATGCGATCAAATCATGTGGCTTTGACCAAAACATTGATGAACCTTGTGTTTACAAGAAGATAGTCAATAGTTCAATAGCTTTCTTAGTGTTTTATGTAGACGATATACTACTCACTGGGAATGATGTAGGTCTACTGACTGTAGTTAAGAACTGGCTAGCGACCCAATTCCAAATGAAAGATTTGGGAGAGGCTCAGTTTGTTCTAGGTATACAGATCTTTCGGGATCATAAGAACAAAGTACTAACGCTGTCTCAGACATCGTATATTGACAAAATCTTACTCAAGTACTCGATGTAGGACTCTAAAAGGGGCCTACTACCATTTAGGCATGGAGTCATTTTGTCTAAGGACATGTGTCCTAAGACACCTCAAGAGGTTGAGGAAATGAGACGGGTCTCATATGCATTTGCCATTGGCAGTTTAATGTATGCGATGCTCTACACTAGGCCAGACATCTACTATGCTGTGGGAATAGTCAGTAGGTATTAGTCTAACCCAGGCCAGGGTCACTGGACCGCAGTTAAGAATATCCTCAAGTATCTTCGAAGAGAGGGACTACATGTTCGTGTATGGGTCTAGGGATTTGATCCTTACTGGATACACAAATTTTGACTTTCAGATTGATAAGGACTCTCGAAAGTCCACTTCAGGGTCAATTTTTACTTTTAACGGAGGAGCTGTAGTATGGCGGAGCACTAAGTAGGGGTGCATCTTCGACTCCACGATGGAGGCTGAGTATGTAGCGGCTTGTGAAGCTGCTAAAGAGGCCATCTGGTTCAAGAAGTTATTGATAAAGCTGGAAGTTGTTCCAAATATGTCTAGGCCCATCACTCTCTATTGTGACAATAGTGGTGCTGTGGCGAACTCCAAGGAGTCCAGGAGTCAATGGTGTGACAAACACAAAGAGTGAAAGTATCATCTGATCCGCGAGATAGTGCATCGAGGAGACGTGATCATCATGAAGATCGACTCATAGAAAAACATTGTTGATTCGTTTACAAAGGCTCTCACGGCTACAATGTTTGAGGGTCATCTTCAGAGCATGGGTCTACGGGACCGGCAGTGGCTGGACTAGGGCAAGTGGGAGATTTTATTGCACTGGATTTTTATGCCCTAATTTATTGTTTTGTACTTATTTTTTATTGTACTCCTCACTTCGCTTTAGACAAGTGGGAGATTATTGGGGTTTGTGCCTTAAAATCTCGTATCCTGTAGTTTGTAAACAACTTTGTAAGAATGCTTGTGATGTATAATATATATGATATTTAATTCACTTCTTGACTTTGCACATTTAGATGTTTTTTTTTAAATTTTACCACAAACCAATAAACTTAATATCCCTAGTTGTCTTTATGTAACTTAAACATGTATGTAGTGACATATAAGTGGATCATGTCTTAAGTGACAACCAAAATGGTATGTAGTATATGAATATAGGAGGAAAACCTTATCCTGGTAACACTACGAACGTGGCCCACTTTGTGGAATAATTACAAGTGTTGTGACTTGTCACAGATGGTTTGGTCCTGATCATTCGTGTAGGGGACATGCGAGTGGGGGCGTCCTATACAAAGAGTTTGTATTATACCTGACCTTGAAGTGTTAACGTCTCGTCATATAACTCCGTTCATGACTGAGACTTCACTTCACTAGGATGACCATAGGTAACATGATCTCAATCCTAAGTGAGTTGGGAACTCCTGCCATTGAGGATGGTCCTTTGATTTGCTGGGTGCGAGTGACCAGAGTGCCGACTCAAACTACCACTTTAGGGATTTGTCTGATTTAGGAGCTGGGAACTCAGCTTCACAAGATGGAGTTCATTCCTTCCCCAAAGTAGGGGTAAGTAGATAGATTGCTCTCTTAAGAGCTGATCCCGAGCTTGAACGGTGTGGCATGATGACGAAAATTAGTGAACACAATTATGCGATGCATGTCTTAAGGTATGCGTTGATACTCATGCGTCGGTGGTCATGCGTTGGAATGAAACTATGCGTTAACAAATGTATGCGATGACCATGCGTTCCCATCACAAGTTTTCTTGCGCTCACGCCAAGTATAACGCGAACGCAAGTTTCTCGGGTGATCCGAGGTCGAACTCAGGGACTTGTAGCTAGACGTATGTGGTAATGTGTTTGCGGCGGTTGAATAAAAGAATAATGGAGGGTATAAGCTAATAAACTCCTACTCCTAACTAATAGACAAAGTATTGGAAGTATGAATGAGAGGTAGAGACACGGCAACTGTTGACGCGTAGTAAATGCAAGGAAAAATAGATAAAATGTGAAGATGTCTTCATCGCAACTCTAAGTTTGACCGCAAGGTCAACCTCAGCCAATGCAAGTTATGTGATCATGCTACACACACTTGAACCTAATTCTAAGACGCATGCGATGTATATGCGATAGTGTCGAGAAGCCTATGCCTAAGCCTCCATAACCTGCTCACGTGCTCTCACATAAAAGGGTGATGACCACATACCACCGTATCCTACTTCTAGACGCATGTAATATCCTATCCGTAGGGTGCATACGCTGTGTAATAGCAAACGAAGCTTATCTCTAAGTTCCCCATTCTTGCTTATGCATTATAATCCGCTCTCTCGAGTCTTAGATTTGGTTTTTAGACTACTCTCTCAAGTATGCCTAAATGATGAATGATGCGCTCATAAGACAAGGTAACCACATAAAATTGGCTGACGTAAGATTATTTCTATCTTTAGTGAATACTTGCTTACATTGTTTAATGCAACCAACCAATTACCCTCCCGGGCAGCTAGTTGTTGTTGACTTTACTCATAGACAAGCGTTGTGTCCGCCTATAGACAAACTTGCTACAACTTCACACTAAGCAAATAAGGTTTTCTCACACACTCACGCAACGCACACCTCCCAGTGGTTTGCTACATGCTTCATAATCCTATGCCGCATAATTAAGTATGCGATACTCTAGCAATCTCATTAAGTGATGCAATGAAAGTTAAGGATGCTAAGCAAAGAAAGATGGAGATGGAATCGAAGGAAACATAGAAATGCATTGAACACACAATGTATTAATTTCTTAATCCAAAATGTAATACAATACAATATAAGAAAAGAAGAGAAAATGAAATGACCAACTGGAAGCAATGTCTTGCTTCCAGCAGATGTGTGTCAAGGCTGCCGGTGGTGCCATGGATGGGCGGTGGAGCCTGTCTCTTATACACATCTAGATGTGTATAAGAGACAAGGCTCCAGTCGTCACTCGAAATGGATGAAGGAGATGAAGAACTCTCAAGCTTTCTTCTAATGCTTTGGTCTGGATCACAAGGATCCACCCGAAGGTAGGAAATCTTGGATAATCTGAAGTTATACTCAGCGACTTCTATTTATAGAGCTTGATCGCCGACAGCATTAATAGACCTGCTCTGATTTTGACATTCGCGGCGTGATGGTTCTTTTCTAAATCTCTGATGCTAACGAAGTGGTAGGTGAAATGTCAACATCATCTTTTGATTTTCCCGAGATATGCGTTGATGCTTCCATTCTATCAACCTTGTGTTCATCCCTCTAGTATGGTTATCATCGTGTAGCCACAATCTTGCAATGACCGCATTCGCTTGATTACCGCAACTTCTACACGATGACTGCCATCGCTTGACGATCGCAACTCCTATGCGATGGACGCATGCGGTTGATTATCGCAACACCCATGCATTGAACGTATGTGTTGGCCTTTGCGGTGGAGAATTTCTACGCATGCGGTCGCTTATGCGATAGCCCAGCTTCCGCATCTACATCCGCTTCCTGGGTTAGCTATAAAAATAGACAATTGAATGCATAATAGTGAGTTAATCGAGAATCTTAGTGATGAACGACACAAACTCTTTTTCTCATGAATTCCTAACATAATTACTACATATTCTGCTTAACAGCCCTCATAATTCTAAATAAAAGGCCTAAGATGACGTGCATTTCTGCATGTCATCACACCCCCAAACTTAAAATCATGTTTGTCTTCAAGCATGCGTTATATCAAGAAATTCTAACTCACCTTCTGGCTTTCCTTTGCGATGACTAGCCTCTCAGAATATAATTTACACATACCTCTGACCATGGCCGGTCTCCTCCACTTCGGCTGCTTCTTCAAAAAGATCTTTTCTAAGTTTAAATCCGGCAAGCCTTTGCTCAAAAACTTTTTATTCATTCTCCACAATTTTGTGTTCAACTTTTGAGAATGCGTTCGTTCAAAAAACTTCAAAAATTTGTGATGACTTATTCGAATGTGGCGTTGAACCTGGTTACGCTCTTCATTTTGGCTTACCCCCACGTGTGTCATGCGGGCATCCAACTTCGGTTGCGTTCCATATTCAACTCAACTCTTGCGTGTCCTTGATTTGGCTTGCACCGGACAGAGAAGTTGCGCTTATGCGTTGATCTTGGAGACTTTACCTCTTTTGGCTTGCCCCCACGTGTGTCATGTGGACATCCAACTACGGGTAAGTGCCCTTCACAACTTATCTCTTATCAACATGGGTTTCTCCATTGCGTTGACAATGGAGTTGTTATTCTCAAAATATATATTTTTAAATTTTTTTTGATTTTTTTTGTGTCATGCGGACATCCAACTACGGGTAAGTGCCATTCACAATTTAACTCTTATCAACATGAGTTTCCCCATTGCGTTTACAGTCGAGTTGTTATTTTATTTTATTTTTTTAGTTTTTTTTTTTGCATTGAAGGAAACATAGAAATGCATTGAACACACAATGTATTAATTTCTTGATCCAAAATGTAATATAATACAATATAAGAAAAGAAGAGAAAATGAAATGACCACCTGGAAGCAATGTCTTGCTTCCGCAGATGTGTCAAGGTTGCCGGTGTGCCATGGAAGGGCGGTGGAGCTTACTCTCTCGAGATCTAACTCCGTCGAAGGCTCCGGTCGTCACTTGGGATGGATGAAGGAGATGAAGAACTCTCAAGCTTTCTTCTAACGCTTTGGTCTGGATCACAAGGGTCCACCCAAAGATAAGAAACCTTGGATAATTTGAAATTTCTGCTGATCGGCTTTTATTTATAGAGCTTGATCGCCGACAACATTAATGGACCTGCTCTGATTTTGACATTCGTGGCGTGATGGTCCTTTTTTTAAATCTCTGATGCTAACGCGTGGTAGGTGAAATTTCAACATCATCTTTTGATTTTCCGAGATATGCGTTGATGCTTCCATTCTAATCAAACCTTGCGTTCATCCCTCTATTATGGTTATCATCGTGTAGCCGTAATCTTGCAATGATCACATTCGCTTGATTACCGCAACTTCTACACGATGACCGCCATCGCTTGACGATCGCAACTCCTATACGATGGATGTATGCGGTTAATTACCTAACACTCATACATTGAACGTATGCGTTCACCTTTGCGATGGAGAATTTCTCCGCATGCGGTCGTCTATGCGATAGCCCGGCTTCCGCGTCTGCATCTGCTTTTTGCGTTAACTATAAAGATAGACAATTGAATGCATAATAACACATAATAGTGGGTTAGCCGAGATTCTTAATGCTGAATGACGCAAACTTATTTTCTCATGAATTCTTAACATAATTGCTTCATATTCTGCTTAATAGCCTTCATAATTCTAAATAAAAGGCTTAAGATGACGTGCATTTCTGCTCGTCATCTTGGCGCCACACACCTTCACATGACCTGAGAGGTGTTCAGACATAGTAGGATTATGTTATATAGTTCATTAGAGGGATCAGTGGTACTTAAGGAGTAAAATGTAACTATAGGGGCAAAACGATAAATTGGCCAGCTGTACTTACGAGCATTTGTGACGGGTCATCGTACTAATGATTGGTTATATCCAATGAATATAGAAATATATCTATGGCAAGAAGAGTTCAACTGTCGGTCTTTAGTAGAATGCCTGGCAGTTAACAGATGGTGGATATCGTGGCTAAAGAGTTTAGTCAGCTATTCACGTACCGTTGGAGCTTCGAGCCATAAGTTCATAAGGTCCCCTTGGTAGCTTGGATACAAGTTGAGTGTCAATTTTTGGGTCAGTTTGAAATGTTCAAATCGACAAGAGGGAGTTCGATTATATATGATATAATTGAACTAGTAAATTATATATGATATAATTAACTTTATGTATTAGATACATTAATTTGGAGGAAATTGGATATAAATATGATTGATATCTAGTGGAGGAAAAATACTATGATTAATATATGATATTAATTCATAGGTTATGAATATGATGTGATGATATTCATTGTCTATTAATTGGACGGTTAAAGGGGTAATAGAACGACGTCTCTTATTTTTCATAATGGATGAGTAAGTTGAAAAATCACTTTGAGACGCTTAAATAACTCACGATGTGTTAAGCATTGTATGTGCGGACATTATGTTGAAGAGTGTCATCTCTTAGCAAAACCTGTACCTATACGATAGTGCTTAAACGATCACTTACCTAAACGATAGTGCTGGGCGATCGCTTAACGATTACACCCACGCACGCTATTTACTAAACGATTATTTACCTTTTCTTAAGTGATCGTTTAGTGCCCGATATTTACTAAATGATCATATAGACGGTCACTTAGTTTTTCCTACACGATCATTTAGACGATCACTTACCTTTTCCTACACGATCGTTTACTTTACCTAAACGATCAAGCATTTTGTCTATACGATAGACGAGCCTATCTTCCATTTGCTTGATCATTGTATACGATCTCCCTTCCTCCTTCCCTCTACTAAATCCAAATAAAGCCTACCATTTGGATTCTCACTCCAAGAATACTGAGGGCTCTGAGTGGTGGTGTCGCCCCCGTTTGCTTCTGTTCGTGTGGAGACTGTTCGAGGTAGATGATTGGGTATTGCTGAGCGATTGCTTACCGTCTCAGCGAAAGCAAGATTTGCTGTGAAGAATAAGTCTTCAACTGGTATGATCTCTCGATTTCTTATTTATTGTTCCTTTGAGCGTGTCAATAATTTAACATTATGAATGCATATTAGTATGTTTGAATGTATATGTGGAAATTTTGTCGCAATGAATTGGAAAGATCCGCTTCCGCTCGTAGGTACTCTTGAATAAGAGTTCCTTCAGTATATGTATGTTATAGAACCATGTTATGATACTTGTGATGTTGAGATTGTGATAGTGTCCTCACTGATTAGTTAGATGCCCACCAGATGTTGTGTTTCCTTCGGGATTCACTAGAGGTGGTGGTTTCCTTCGGGATCCACCAGAGGTTGTGTTTCCTTCGGGATTCACTAGAGGTGGTAGTTTCTTTCAAGATCCACCAGAGGTTGTGTTTCCTTTGGGATTCATTAGAGGTGGTGTTTTCCTTTAGGATTCACTAGAGATTGTGTTTCCTTCGGGATTCACTAGAGGTTGTGTTTTCTTTGGGATCTACCAGAGGTTGTGTTTCCTTCGGGATTTATTAGAGGTGGTGCTTTCCTTCGAGTGTCACTGGAGGTTGTGGGTCCTACAGGACTTACTAGAGGTAGTGGGTATACTTAACTACAATATGATCAAAATCAATTATTCATGTCTGAGTCCCATGAGGACTAGAGGAGTATTTATGTTCCATTAGAGGTAGGCATCTGGAAGACATAGATGCTTAGCCTGACCCCAATAGTGGGGTTACTTACTGAGTATTTTTATACTCATTCTTTCTCATGTTGTTGTTTTAGGTAAGGGTAGAGATGCACCGACGACTAATAAGAGGAATCCTTGATCGAGCCACCGGGGACTAGTTTACATGCTTCCATTCATATTTTAATGTTTCTATTATGTTTTGCATTTTTAGTTTTGAGATTCAAGACTACCGTTTAAGTTTTGTTTTCAGACTTATTTGTTTCTTTTCATGATTTATGGGTACCCTATCCTTTGACTTTAAGTATTTGAAATTAATGCAAACCTTTTTAGTTATCTCATTTATTTAACATTTGTTTCATTATAAAAAGAATGTCGTTTTAACTTACATGCATGCATACGTTAGTAACGGCCTAGCTTGAGTCTTAGGGGGTCGGGTCATTACAAGGGCTTTATCTCAACTAAGGTTAGTAGGGATTGAGCAAAAGAGCCCTCCCACATATGTTCAGGTAGCAGAGTAGTGGAGTTTTAAAAAGATGCTAATAAATTATCTCAGGATTTTTACATGATGTACTCTTATGATTTCAGTTCCATTTGAAAATTAAAAAAACCTGATTATGATTTAATAAATATTTCTTTGATAAGCATGTTTATGTTAACTATAATTTAAAGTATGTTTTACTTAAGATAGTCACTCACTGGCTTTCCAACTCACTCTTTAGAAATATTTTCTTCCCCAAATAGCGGTCAACGTCACGAGGCTTAGCAGTTTTACCAGTTAGTCACTTCTCAGACTCTCAAGAAGATCGCAGTTTAGGTGGCTCATAACGTTATGTTATTGGTTTTTGTCCATGTC